>NC_091305.1:25350188-25365188 GCF_038502225.1 Cherax quadricarinatus
CATTCTTTTTTTTTATTTGTACATTTCTAGATTCTTAGCATCTGAGTACAATTTGCTTTGTCTGTCTGTCTGTCTGTCTGTCTGTCCCTCTCTCTCTCTCTCTCTCTCTCTCTCTCTCTCTCTCTCTCGTAGTATCGCTGATGTTGCCTCAAAATATTCTCTCAGTTTCCTGCTGATAGTTCCTGGAGATACTCTCTTACTCTGATTCTTTCTGAGAGTTTCTTCAGCCTCAAGGCAGAGCTTCGGCTGAGTGAACTCTGAACAAAGGTCAAAGCACTTCTTGTGTTGAAAAATTGACCCCACCCATCCTACCCCCATCCTCTTTGTGACAATTGACACTGTGTATTTAAGTTATTTTAAAAGGTGTATAATATTTTTTCGTCTCGCTATCTGCTTCCTTATATAAGTTATATTTCCCCCTGTGTGTGTGTGTGTGTGTGTGTGTGTGTGTGTGTGATAGGCCATCCTGAAAGACTGTATGCTGATGGATTTCATTGCCTCATGTACGAAATTCATCCTTGGTGACGAAACTCGACAGGTAGACAAAGCTATCTGCTGTTCCCTCATTTTCTTATCTAACTTAATAGCGAAAAGGATTTTTTTTAACCTCCGTCTTGTTCCAGCAGATGATTCTGAGTTAGTCTCATTTAGACGTCTCTTATAGATGGATCCTCTTCGGGTTTTTTACGGAGGGAGGGAAGAGGGCTGTTACCAACCTCTGGAGTCACTATCACAGAGTAAGGGAGATGGGAAGGTATATCTTTCTGGTCTGCTGTTTGTCCCCTCGCTTCTGCTTTTGCTCTGTCATCCTCTCTGCCTTCCTTCCGTCTACTTTCCATCCTTCTATCTACCTACCTTCCACGTACCGTCCACCTTCCGTCCTTCTATCTGTTTACATATGCCGTCCACATGCTGTCTACCTACCCTCCATAAGCTTTCACCTTCCACCCACCTACCTGCCAGTGTTACATTAGGGCCTCAGCGTCGTAGCTGGAGGTTGCTTGTGGGTTATTCATTTTAATATATAAATTAGCCATTTTAGGTGTGTGAGGTGAGGAGGGAGGGTTGGTGGGCGGGCTGGCGGCACAGCCACTCGCCATTAGGCAACGCTTGCGGTTTCATCAGCGTAATGTAACCAAACTCGCCTAAACAGTTTTTGGCACGTTACCTGATGATAGCTTGCAGCTAGCTTTCTCTCTCTCTCTCTCTCTCTCTCTCTTTCTCTCTCTCTCTCTCTCACTCTCTCTCTCTCTCTCTCTCTCTCTCTCTCTCTCTCTCTCAACTATTTAAAACAAAATATTCATGTACATTTTTACTAACAATGAAAAGTCACCATACAGTTGCTGGAACAACTGGCAAATAACTCGCACTTGGGACAGGGAACTTTTAACGACGTTTCTCTCCGTTCTGGACCATTGTCAAGTCACAACTTAGCGAGAAAATTCAGAAAAGGAAGGAAGGTAGGGCGGGTGGAGTACAGGGAAGAAGAATGTAATAGTAATAGGGAGAAGCATGGCTTGTAACCAGGCTACCTAGATTTGAGGCATCTATATCTTATGTGGTTTATGGCGTCACGGTGGGAGCTAAGCCACACTTGTGGACAATAAAAAACGTGGGTTCAAATCCTGTTGGTCTCGATCTTTGACAACCCAACACTCGATGAATATGACGCACACCTGAGATCAACTTTTAAGAAGGCACTGAACCTGTCACTAGAGGATGAGCAATGGGATCAGGCAACCCTCCCAGTGCGACTGGGAGGTATAGGGGTGCGTAAAGCAACGCATGTTGCTTTACCTGCTTTTCTGTCTTCGTGTTTGGCTTCCAGTGCATTAGCCAAGAAGATAGTACCCGAACGCTTGAGAGATGTGGTAGGAGCTCAAGACCCCAGGTTTACTGAAGCAGCGATTCGGTGGGACACCCTTACAGACTCCTCCAGTAGACCAGCTCCTCCCAAACAGCACAAACAGTCCCACTGGGACAAACCGATCATGGAAAAAATCGCCAACACAATGCTCTCCAATGCTTCAGGAAAGGACAAAGCTCGTCTCCTGGCAGTGAAGGCACCACACTCAGGAGATTTCCTGTTAGCTGTTCCCAATTCCTCCCTGGGCACCCGTCTCGACCCACAGGCCATTCGGATTGGTGTTGCTCTTCGCCTAGCCGCCCCCATCCTCACCGAACATAGGTGTATTTGCGGCAGGGCGACAGCTGATCAATTCGGACTTCATGGTCTTGTGTGTCACACAGCAGAAGGGAAGTATGCCAGACATGGGGAGGTAAATGACATCATAAAGAGAAGCCTCGCCACAGCCCGTTGCCCAGCTCAACGGGAACCCCAAGTACAGAGGTCTGATGGAAGTCAAAAGCGTCCTGATGGAGCCACTATGCTACCCTGGAAGGATGGAAAGCAGATTGCCTGGGACTACACCTGTGGTGCCACATTGGCAGACACCCACTTGCCATACTCCGTAGTGGAAGGGGGTGGAGCTGCCAGCCACAGGGAGACCCAGAAGATCCGAAAATATGAAGACCTTCCCCCTTGCTATAACTTCATTCCAATAGGGTCGGAGACGCTTGGAGCATGGGGCAAGTGTGTTCTAAAGTTTCTCAAAGAGCTGGGTGAAAAGCTCATCATAGAAACCAAGGACCACAGGGCGACCAGCTTTCTCTTTCAGAGACTCAGTGTTGCGATCCAGAGAGGAAATGCCTGCAGCATTCTGGGCACGCGGCCCACCGCAGGGGAGCTGGACGAAGTATTCGAGATGTAGCTCTGAGTTACCTATGTTGTTTTACTTTCTGTTGTATTTTTGTGAATGTTTGGCCAATGTATTTTTGTCTTTAAATAAAACATACTTGAAATATAGGGGGTGGTAGGAGAAAATTCTCAAACAGCTTCAGGGAAAACCTTGAGTTTTCCCTGAAGCAAGTTTATTCTTTTCTCTGAGGATGAGGGTTCCTACAACAGTTCTAGAGGTGGTACCTCCCTATACACACACACACACACACACACATATATATATATATATATATATATATATATATGTGTGTGTGTGTGTGTGTGTGTGTGTGTATGTGTGTGTGTGTGTGTATGTGTGTGTGTTCGTGTGTGTGTTCGTGTGTGTGTGTATGTATGGGGGGGAGGGTTTCGTGACGTTTAAACTTATTTTTCGTGCCTATGAGAAAAATTATTGCTCGCCGTATCTGTTTGGCAAAACTGTCGTTCCCGAATGTATCAAGTCCGTCACTGGAGCTTAAAAAAAGCAAGACACACACACAAATATTGTATCTGTTGTATTTATCTTTTCATCTCTCTTTCTTTTTTGCTTTTTTGTTTCTCTTCCGTTTCGAATTTTTTTCTTTCTTCTCTCCCTCCCTCCCACCGTTCCTTCCTTTCCACCTCTCTCTCTCTCTCTCTCTCTCTCTCACTCTCTCTCTCTCTCCATCTCTTTCTCTCTCCATCTCTCCTCACCATCATCTTATCTCCTTCCGTCCTTCCAACAATTATGCTACTTTTCTCCCTCCCCTATCATCATTTTATCTCCGTATCTCCCTTCCACTCCCTCATAATACCTCCCTCCATCCCTCCCTTAATCCTTCCCACTATCCCTCCCTTCACCCCTCCCTTCACCCTTCCCTTAACCCCTCCCTTCACCCTTCCCTTAACCCCTCCCTCCCTCCCTCCCTCCCTCCCTTCATCCCTCCCTTCATCCCTCCCTTCATCGCTCACTCCATCCTTCCCCAACTATCCTCCCCTCATCTCTCCCTTCACAACTATAATGCTCTCTCTTCGCCATCACAGAATAGTGCATCCCTGTGTCCAGGTAGCAGCTGCTACCACGCGACAGCACAGCAACAGAGCAATAACACAGCGATAACACAGTGACAGAGCACTAATGCAGTGACAACACAGCGATAACACAATGACAGCACAGCAGTAACACGGCGGCGACAGCACAGCAATAACACAGTGACAGCATAGCAATAACACAGTGACTACGCAGCAGTAGCATAGCGGTATCACAGTGACAACGGAGCAGTAACACAGTGACAGCACAGCAACATAATAATACAGTGACAACACAGCAATAACACAGTGATAACGCAGCAATAACAGTGGCAACACAGCAATAATACAGCGACAACACAGCAGTAACACAGTGAGAACACAGCAATAACACAGTGACAACACAGCAATAACACAGCGATAACACAGCAGTAACACAGTGACAACACAGCAGTAACACAGTGACAACACAGCAATAACACAGCGATAACACAGCAGTAACACAGTGACAACACAGCAGTAACACAATGACAACACAGTAGTAGCACTGTGCCAACACAGCAGTAACATAGTGACAACACAGCAGTAACATAGTGACAACACAGCAGTAACATAGTGACAACACAGCAGTAACACAGCGTATCACCCTATTCTTCTCGCTTATCTTGCCTCTGATTTATGTCACTGCTTAACCCCTCTCCTCTTCCACATCTTCCCCTCTCCTTCCCACTCTTTCTCGCTCCGCTTCCTCTCGCTTTTCTTCCTTCTTCTCCTTTTCAGTCACTTTCCACACTTTTCTTCCTCTCCCATTCCTTTCTTCTCCCCCTCCTCTCCCTCTCTTCTTAACCTTCCATCCCTTCCTCTCTTTTTTAGCCTCATCTCTCTCCTCTCCCTTCGTTCTCCTGCGTCTTCGACCTCATTTCCTTCTCCCTCCACTTCTCTTCCCCGTCTTCTAAGTAATACTCTTCTTCCTCCACTTCTCTTCCCCGTCTTCTAAGTAATGCTCTTCTTCCTCTTCAATCTCTCTCTCTCTCTCTCTCTGACTCTCTCAGGAGTTTTACAAGAGTTGGTGCCAACTGTGAGTCTCACTTGGGCGTATGGTCACTGTTGTTAGTGGCAGTATGTGAGGATCTGTTATAGTTAATCGAGAAACGAAGAATGAGAGACATGTCCGGCTGTTCGATAGCTGTACTGGTGAGACGCTTCGGTAACCAGTGACTCTTTATCGCTCCGATATATAGAATATGTACTGGTCGTAGTGGAAGTGAAGAGCTAATCTTGAAATGTTCAGTGCCTCGACCTTGTTTGGTGTTCAGTCCCCTAGCTGTGATAAATATGATTCATCAAGGCTGAGGTACTGAACATATTCCATGAAGATTGAGATACCGAACACCTTTGAAGACTGAGGTACTGAACACCTATGAAGAGCTGGGGATATTGACCACCTTCTATGAAGGCTGAGATACTAACCACCACCTATGAGGTGTAAGGTACTGAACACCTGTCGAGGTTGATTGACTGAATACCTCAATATTACCTCTCCACCTGGTTGGCGACACGTCACATCAGTAACGATACCCAGGAGCAGCACATGACTCTTCAACTTGTCGGAATTACGTACCAGTATAATGTAGTCTTACAGTCGAGGAATGAGTGATCGGGCTGATGGAGTGAGCATGACTCACGAAATCGTAATGACACGATTGCAAACAAACCATACCACGGACGGGTATGGTTTGTTTGTATGGTTCGGTCGAAGTCGGACCGAAACGTCGTCGTAAGCATCTTTCTCCTATGTGCAGGTGATTTGTCTATTGTACCAGTAAATAAGTTGATTATTGAAGACTGTACCTTAGTAATTTCTCGAAACTTGAGAGAAATGTTTACCTCCTGGAGTGCTCAATTAAGTCATCACAACGAATAGAGCTCTAAAGGGAAAGAATAAAGCTCTGCTCTATTATCATTAAGCTAAAGAATTGACGTATCAAGGCTGGTGTTAGCAGTAATGTAATGGATCTAGGAAGTTTTTTTTTTAAAGCCAAACAATGGATAATAAAAAAAGTTAGCAAATATTGTCTTGCCAGATAACTCAAAAATGAGAAAAAAAATAAAAAAATTTAATCGTCTGAATAAAATTAAATAAAATATGAAAGAATAAGAATGTATTCAAACACACAAATCACAAAACAAAAATCACGGAACAAAAATCATAGAACAAAAATCATTAAACAAATATCACAAAACAAAAATCACAGAAAAATCACAAAACGAATCACTAAACAAAAATCACAGAACAAATTATCGCTAAACAAAATCCCAAAAACCACAAAGCAAAAATAAAAAAAAATCAGAACAAAATTCACAAAATCAAAGAAAAATCACGAAACAAATATCACTAAACTAAAATCAAAAAATGAAAAATAAAAAAAAAATCAGGACAAAAATCCAAAAAAAATCACTATAAAATCACAGAACTAAAACCACAAAAATCACAGAAAAATCCCTAAACATCCTAAAACAAAAATCACAGAAAAATCCCTAAACATCCTAAAACAAAAATCACAGAAAAATCACAAAAATCTCAAAAAATTACAGGACAAAAATCACAAAACAAAAATTACGAAACATCCCAAAACAAAAATCACAGAAGAATCATAAAACAAAAATCGCACGACTAAAATTACAAAACAAAAATAGAGCAAAAATCAAGAAGCATCCCAAAAACAAAAATCACAGATAAATCCCAGAACAAAAATCACAAAAGTAAAATCACAAAAATATCCCAAAACAAAAATCATAAGGGAAAAATAAAAAAAATTGCAAAACAAAAAATCACAAATAAAAAATAAAAAAATCACAAAACAAATATCTCGAACAAAAACCACAAAACTATTAAAATATCAACTAAAAAATAAAAGAATAAATCGCAGGACAATTTCAATGTCATCGAAACAAGAATAAAAAAAAATCACACTAACAAAATAACGATTGTAAAAATAATTAATGGATCACTACTAAGAAAATGATTAGTACAAACTGATAAACACGAACAAGAAAACAAAACAAAAAATAAGCTACCACTACAATACAACAAACAAACAAAAATTGCACTAACCACCATCCTGGCGTCGATACACAGTCAAGAAGGAAAACGGAGAGCAGCAACAGCAGCAGCAGCAGCGGTAGCAACAACAGCAGCAACAGCAACAAAAGCTACGGCAGCAGCAGTAGTAACAACAGCAGCGGCAGCAAAGCAGCAACAGCAGCAGCAACAGCAGCAGCAACAGCAGCAGCAATAGAAACAGCAACAGCACCAACAGGAGCAACAGCAGCAGTAACAACAACAGTAGCAGCAGCAGCACAAGCAACAGCAGAGCAGCATTAACAACAGCAGCAGCAACAGCGCATCAACAGCAGCAGCAGTGGCAACAACAACAGCAGCAGCAACAGCAGCAACAACTGCAACAGCAGTAGCAGCAGAGGCAGAGTACACTCACCTAGAACAGTCAGAGCGGTAGTAGAGCCAGGGTGCACCTAGAACAGTCAGAGGAGCAGCAGTCTTCTGCTCCTATCACCATTCACTGCTCTCCTCCTCCCCCTCCTTTGCTCCCACCTACTCACCTAGAATTTTCGGAATAGTGGCAGCAAAGGAAGGTAATTAGAGAGATTATGTTGTTGTTGCTGCTGATTCTGCTGCTACTGTTGCTGATGTTGCTGCTGCTGTTACTGCTACTGATGCCGTTATAGATGTAGTTGTGCTGTTGATGCTATAGTTGCTGCTGTTGTGCTGTTGATACTACAGTTGTGCTGTTAATGCTACAGCTGTTGCTTTGCTGTTAATGCTACAGCTGTTGCTTGTACTATGTCACACATCACTGCTGGCTGCCATCCTCTGTACTGTGTGACACATCTCTGCTGGCTTCCATCCTCTGTACTATGTCACATCACTGTTGGCTGCCTTCCTCTGTATTGTCACACATCACTGTTGGCTGCCATCTTCTTTACTGTTTGACACATCACTGAAATCCTCTGTACTGTGTCACACATCACTAGTGACTGTCATCCTCTGTGCTGTGTGACACATCTCTGCTGGCTTCCATCCTCTGTATTATATAACACATCACTGCTGGCTGCCATTCTCTGTACTGTGTGACACATCACTGGCGACTGTCATCCTCTGTACTGTGTCACACATCTCTGCTGACTTCCATCCTCTGTACTGTGTGGCACATCTCTGCTGGCTTCCATCCTCTGTACTGTATCACACATCACTGCAGACTGCCATCCTCTGTACTGTGTAACACATCACTGCAGACTGCCATCCTCTGTACTGTGTAACACATCACTGCAGACTGCCATCCTCTGTACTGTGTAACACATCACTGCAGACTGCCATCCCAGACAAGTTTCTCAAAGTGCTGAACCCATACGGGTTTATAAAACGCCTTCCATCACTAGATATGCTTCACGGACTTTCCCTTCAGGAAGGAAGGATGGAAGGAAGGAAGGAAGGAAGGGGTGCCTTGATGCCGGTGTAGGGCTCTTGATCTGAGGAAATGTACCAACTTTTGCCTTCCTCGGATGAAAGCATGTTTTCAATCCTTCCCTTTTTTTCTTCCCTCCTCCTTCCTTCCTTCCTTCCTTCCTTCCTTCCCTCCTCCCTTTATCAAGACTCCACTAATCCATCCAGAATGATCCTTCCTCCCTATCTTTGATCCCTCCTTTCTTCTTCCTGAAAGAATTCTCCCTTTCTCTCTCTCTTTCTCCCTCCTTTTCTCTCCCCTACACCATCACTGCATCATCCATCCCCGCTTCCTTCAATCCCTCCCACTCACACCCCTTCTCCCTCCCACCCACCACTCCCTCTCCCTCCTACTCACTTCCCCAACTCTGTCCTTCCCTCACACCACCCACATCCCTCCCACCAGCCTCACTCCCACCACCCTCATTCCCTCCCACCACCCACACTCCCACCACCCTCACTCCCACCACCCTAACTCCCACCCTCACTACCACCACCCTCACTCCCACCACCCACACTCCCACCACCCTCACTCCCACCACCCACACTCCCACCACCCTCACTCCCACCACCCACACTCCCACCACCCTCACTCCCACCACCCACACTCCCACCACCCTCACTCCCACCACCCACACTCCCACCACCCACACTCCCACCACCCTCACTCCCACCACCCTAACTCCCACCCTTACTACCACCACACTCACTACCACCACCCTCACTCCCACCCTCACTACCACCACCCTCATTCCCACCCTCACTGCCACCACCCTCACTGCCACCACCCTCACTCCCACCCTCACTACCACCACCCTCACTCCCACCATCACTACCACCACCCTCACTACCACCCTCACTACCACCACCCTCACTACCACCACCCTCACTCCCACCCTCATTACCACCACCCTCACTCCCACCCTCACTACCACCACCCTCACTACCACCACCCTCACTCCCACCCTCACTATCACCACCCTCACTCCCACCCTCCCACAGAAATCACTCCCTACGAAAGTAAAAGACTGGTCAGGCGATGCAAAATGCCGCCAATAAAAAGTAGGGGCGCCATTGGTACACTAAGAGAAAACACCATAAGTGTCCGGGGCCCAAAACTGTTCAACAGCCTCCCATCAAGCATTAGGGGAATTGCCAATAAACCCCTGGCTGCCTTCAAGAGAGAGCTGGACAGATACCTAAAGTCAGTGCCGGATCAGCCGGGCTGTGGCTCGTACGTCGGACTGCTTGCGGCCAGCAGTAACAGCCTAGTTGATCAGGCCATGATCCATCGGGAGGCCTGGTCATGGACCGGGCCGCGGAGGCGTTGATCCCCGGAATAACCTCCAGGTAACCTCCAGGTAACCAGGTAACCCTCACTACCACCACCCTCACTCCCACCCTCACCACCACCCTCACTCCCACCCTCACTACCATCACCCTCACTCCCACCCTCACTACCACCACCCTCCCACCCTCTCACACCTTCCCACTCCCACACCTCCACATAACTCCCCCTCCTCCCCACCACTCCCCCACCTCCCCCCACCACTCCCTGTGGCTTCTCACACTGTGATTGTAAAACATCAAACAACAGCTCCAAAATTATTTTTAAACCTTGTTTGTTCTTTTATTTTTTTGGTCAGAGAAAGAGAGAGAGAGAGAGAGAGAGAGAGAGAGAGAGAGAGAGAGAGAGAGAGAGAGAGAGAGAGAGAGAGAGAGAGAGAGAGAGAGTTAGTAGGAGGGAGATAAGTGTTTTTTATTCTGTTATGCGTAAGTGACGTTAACCACCATTGACGTAACCAGATTCCTGACTCAGTGGACCAGCGTGATCCATCAGGTCCACTGGTGGACCAGCGTGATCCATCAGGTCTACTGGTGGACCAGCGTGATCCATCAGGTCCACTGGTGGACCAGCGTGATCCATCAGGTCCACTGGTGGACCAGCGTGATCAATCAGATACACAGGTGGACCAGCGTGATCCATCAGGTCCAGAGGCGGACCAGCATGATCCATCAGGTCCACTAGTGGACCAGCGTGATCCATCAGGTCCACTGGTGGACGAGCGTGATCAATCAGATACACAGGTGGACCAGCGTGATCCATCAGGTCCAGAGGCGGACCAGCGTGATCCATCAGGTCCAGAGGCGGAACAGCGTGATCCATCAGGTCCACTGGTGGACCAGCGTGATCCATCAGGTCCACTGGTGGACCAGCGTGATCAATCAGATACACAGGTGGACCAGCGTGATCCATCAGGTCCAGAGGCGGACCAGCGTGATCCATCAGGTCCACTGGTGGACCAGCGTGATCCATCAGGTCCACTGGTGGACCAGCGTGATCCATCAGGTCCACTGGTGGACCAGCGTGATCCATCAGGTCCACTGGTGGACCAGCGTGATCCATCAGGTCCACTGGTGGACCAGCGTGATCAATCAGATACACTGGTGGACCAGCGTGATCCATCAGATACACTGGTGGACCAGTGTGATCCATCAGGTCCACAGATGGACCAGCGTGATCAATCAGGTCCAGAGGCGGACCAGCATGATCCATCAGGTCCACTGGTGGACCAACGTGATCCAATAGGTTTAGAGGCAGACCAGCGTGATCCATCAGGTCCACAGGTGGACCAGCGTGATCCATCAGGTCCAGAGGCGGACCAGCGTGATCCATCAGATCCACAGGTGGACCAGCGTGATCCATCAGGTCCAGAGGCGGACCAGCGTGATCCATCAGGTCCAGAGGCGGACCAGCATGATCCATCAGGTCCACTGGTGGACCAGCGTGATCCATTAGGTCCACTGGTGGACCAACGTGATCCATCAGGTCCCCTGGTGGACCAGCGTGATCCATCAGGTCCACTGGTGGACCAGCGTGATTCATCAGATCCACTGGTGGACCAGCGTGATCCATCAGGTCCACTGGTGGACCAGCCTGATTCATCAGATCCACTGGTGGACCAGCGTGATCCATTAGGTCTAGAGGTAGAAAAGCGTGATCCATCAGGTCCACTGATGGACCAACGTGATCCATCAGGTCCACTGATGGACCAACGTGATCCATCAGGTCCCCTGGTTGATCAGCGTGATCAATCAGGTCCAGAGATGGACCAACGTAATCTATTAGGTCAAGAGGTGGACCAGCGTTATCCATCAGGTCCAGGAGTGGACCAGAGTGATCCATCGGGTTCACTGGTGGACCAGGTGATTCATTAGGTCCAGACATGAACCACCATGACCCATCAGGTCCAGATATAAACCAGCGTGACCCATCAGATCCAGAGATGAACCAGCGTGACCCATCAGGTCCAGAGATGAACCAGCGTGACCCATCAGGTCCAGAGATGAACCAGCGTGACCCATCAGGACCAGAGATGAACCAACCTGACCCATCAGGTCCAGAGGTGGACCAGCGTGACCCATCAGGACCAGAGATGAATCAACCTGACCCATCAGGTCCAGAGGTGGACCAGAGTGACCCATCAGGTCCAGAGGTGGACCAGCGTGACTCATCAGGTCCAGAGGTGGACCAGCGTGACTCATCAGGTCCAGAGGTGGACCAGCGTGACCCATCAGGTCCAGAGGTGGACCAGCGTGACCCATCAGGTCCAGAGATGAACCAACCTGACCCATCAGGTCCAGAGATGGACCAGCGTGACCCATCAGGTCCAGAGGTGGACCAGCGTGACCCATCAGGTCCAGAGGTGGACCAGCGTGACCCATCAAGTCCAGAGGTGGACCAGCGTGACCCATCAGGTCCAGAGGTGGACCAGCGTGACCCATCAGGACCAGAGATGAACCAACCTGACCCATCAGGTCCAGAGGTGGACCAGCGTGACCCATCAGGACCAGAGATGAATCAACCTGACCCATCAGGTCCAGAGGTGGACCAGCGTGACCCATCAGGTCCAGAGGTGGACCAGCGTTGCTCATCAGGTCCAGAGGTGGACCAGCGTGACCCATCAGGTCCAGAGGTGGACCAGCGTGACCCATCAGGTCCAGAGGTGGACCAGCGTGACCCATCAGGTCCAGAGATGAACCAACCTGACCCATCAGGTCCAGAGATGGACCAGCGTGACCCATCAGGTCCAGAGCTGGACCAGCGTGACCCATCAGGTCCAGAGGTGGACCAGCGTGACCCATCAGGTCCAGAGGTGGATCAGCGTGACCCATCAGGTCCAGAGGTGGACCAGCGTGACCCATCAGGTCCAGAGATGAACCAACCTGACCCATGAGGTCCAGAGGTGGACCAGCGTGGCCCATCAGGACCAGAGATGAATCAACCTGACCCATCAGGTCCAGAGGTGGACCAGCGTGACCCATCAGATCTAGAGGTGGACCAGCGCGACCCATTAGATCCAGAGGTGGACCAGCGTGACCCATCAGGTCCAGAGGTGGACCAGCGTGATCCATTAGGTCCAGAGATGAACCAACCTGACCCATGAGGTTCAGAGGTGGACCAGCGTGACCCATCAGGTCCAGAGATGAACCAACCTGACCCATCAGGTCCACAGGTGGACCAGCGTGACCCATCAGATCTAGAGGTGGACCAGCGTGACCCATCAGGTCCAGAGATGAATCAGACTGACCCATCAGGTCCAGAGGTGGACCAGCGTGACCCATTAGATCCAGAGGTGGACCAGCGTGACCCATCAGGTCCAGAGGTGGACCAGCGTAACCCATCAGGTCCAGAGATGAACCAACCTGAACCATCAGGTCCAGAGGTGGACCAGTGTGACCCATCAGGTCCAGGGATGAACCAATCTGACCCATCAGGTCCAGAGGTGGACCAGCGTGACCCATCAGGTCCAGAGGTGGACCAGCGTGACCCATCAGGTCCAGAGGTGGACCAGCGTGACCCATCAAGTCCAGAGGTGGACCAGCGTGACCTATCAGGTCCAGAGGTGGACCAGCGTGACCCATCAGGTCCAGAGATGAACCAACCTGACCCATGAGGTCCAGAGGTGGACCAGCGTGGCCCATCAGGACCAGAGATGAATCAACCTGACCCATCAGGTCCAGAGGTGGACCAGCATGACCCATCAGATCAAGAGGTGGACCAGCGCGACTCATTAGATCCAGAGGTGGACCAGCGTGACCCATCAGGTCCAGAGATGAACCAACCTGACCCATCAGGTCCACAGGTGGACCAGCGTGACCCATCAGATCTAGAGGTGGACCAGCGTGACCCATCAGGACCAGAGATGAATCAACCTGACCCATCAGGTCCAGAGGTGGACCAGCGTGACCCATCAGACCTAGAGGTGGACCAGCGTGACCCATTAGATCCAGAGGTGGACCAGCGTGACCCATCAGGTCCAGAGGTGGAGCAGCGTGACCCATCAGGTCCAGAGATGAACCAACCTGACCCATCAGGTCCAGAGGTGGACCAGCGTGACCCATCAGGTCCAAGGATGAACCAACCTGACCCATCAGGTCCAGAGGTGGATCAGCGTGACCCATCAGGTCCAGAGGTGGACCAGTGTGACTCATCAGGTCCAGAGATGAACCAACCTGACCCATCAGGTCCACAGGTGGACCAGCGTGACCCATCAGATCTAGAGGTGGACCAGCGTGACCCATCAGGACCAGAGATGAATCAACCTGATCCATCAGGTCCAGAGGTGGACCAGCGTGACCCATCAGATCTAGAGGTGGACCAGCATGACCCATTAGATCCAGACGTGGACCAGCGTGACCCATCAGATCTAGAGGTGGACCAGCGTGACCCATCAGGTCCAGAGATGAACCAATCTGACCCATCAGGTCCAGAGGTGGACCAGCCTGATCCATCAGGTCCAGAGATGAACCAACCTGACCCATCAGGTCCAGAGGTGGATCAGCGTGACCCATCAGGTCCAGAGGTGGACCAGCGTGACCCATCAGGTCCAGAGATGAACCAACCTGACCCATCAGGTCCACAGGTGGACCAGCGTGACCCATCAGATCTAGAGGTGGACCAGCGTGACCCATCAGGACCAGAGATGAATCAACCTGACCCATCAGGTCCAGAGGTGGACCAGCGTGACCCATCAGATCTAGAGGTGGACCAGCGTGACCCATTAGATCCAGAGGTGGACCAGCGTGACCCATCAGGTCCAGAGGTGGACCAGCGTGACCCATCGGGTCCAGAGATGAACCAACCTGACCCATGAGGTCCAGAGGTGGACCAGCGTGACCCATCAGGTCCAGAGATGAACCAACCTGACCCATCAGGTCCAGAGGTGGATCAGCGTGACCCATCAGGTCCAGAGGTGGACCAGCCTGACCCATCAGGTCCAGAGGTGGACCAGCCTGACCCATCAGGTCCAGAGGTGGACCAGCGTGATCCAACAGGTCCAGAGGTGGACCAGCCTGACCCATCAGGTCCAGAGGTGGACCAGCCTGATCCATCAGGTCCAGAGGTGGACCAGCCTGACCCATCAGGTCCAGAGGTGGACCAGCCTGACCCATCAGGTCCAGAGGTGGACCAGCCTGATCCATCAGGTCCAGAGATGAACCAACCTGATCCATCAGGTCCAGAGGTGGACCAGCGTGACCCATCAGGTCCAGAGGTGGACCAGCGTGACCCATCAGGTCCAGATGTTGACCAGCCTGACCCATCAGGTCTAGAGGTGGACCAGCCTGATCCATCAGGTCCATAGATGAACCAACCTGATCCATCAGGTCCAGAGGTGGACCAGCGTGA
>NC_091305.1:25372688-25377688 GCF_038502225.1 Cherax quadricarinatus
CACTGTGAGTTACACAGTGTTCACTGTGAGTTGCACAGTGTTCACTGTGAGTTGCACAGTGTTCACTGTGAGTTACACAGTGTTCACTGTGAGTTGCACAGTGTTCACTGTGAGTTGCACAGTGTTCACTGTGAGTTACACAGTGTTCACTGTGAGTTGCACAGTGTTCACTGTGGGTTACGCAGTGTTCACTGTGAGTTACACAGTGTTCACTGTGAGTTACACAGTGTTCACTGAGTTACACAGTGTTCACTGTGAGTTACACAGTGTTCACTGTGAGTTACACAGTGTTCACTGTGAGTTACACAGTGTTCACTGAGTTACGCAGTGTTCACTGTGAGTTACACAGTGTTCACTGTGAGTTACACAGTGTTCACTGTGAGTTACACAGTGTTCACTGAGTTACGCAGTGTTCACTGTGAGTTACACAGTGTTCACTGTGAGTTACACAGTGTTCACTGTGAGTTACACAGTGTTCACTGTGAGTTACACAGTTACTGAGTTACGCAGTGTTCACTGTGAGTTACACAGTGTTCACTGTGAGTTACACAGTGTTCACTGTGAGTTACACAGTGTTCACTGTGAGTTACACAGTGTTCACTGTGAGTTACACAGTGTTCACTGTGAGTTACACAGTGTTCACTGAGTTACGCAGTGTTCACTGTGAGTTACACAGTGTTCACTGTGAGTTACACAGTGTTCACTGTGAGTTACACAGTGTTCACTGAGTTACGCAGTGTTCACTGTGAGTTACACAGTGTTCACTGTGAGTTACACAGTGTTCACTGAGTTACGCAGTGTTCACTGTGAGTTACACAGTGTTCACTGTGAGTTACACAGTGTTCACTGAGTTACGCAGTGTTCACTGTGAGTTACACAGTGTTCACTGTGAGTTACACAGTGTTCACTGTGAGTTACACAGTGTTCACTGTGAGTTGCACAGTGTTCACTGTGAGTTACACAGTGTTCACTGAGTTACGCAGTGTTCACTGTGAGTTACACAGTGTTCACTGAGTTACGCAGTGTTCACTGTGAGTTACACAGTGTTCACTGTGAGTTACACAGTGTTCACTGTGAGTTACACAGTGTTCACTGTGAGTTACACAGTGTTCACTGTGAGTTACACAGTGTTCACTGTGAGTTACACAGTGTTCACTGTGAGTTACACAGTGTTCACTGTGAGTTACACAGTGTTCACTGTGAGTTACACAGTGTTCACTGTGAGTTACACAGTGTTCACTGTGAGTTACACAGTGTTCACTGTGAGTTACACAGTGTTCACTGTGAGTTACACAGTGTTCACTGTGAGTTGCACAGTGTTCACTGTGAGTTACACAGTGTTCACTGTGAGTTACACAGTGTTCACTGTGAGTTACACAGTGTTCACTGTGAGTTACACAGTGTTCACTGTGAGTTACACAGTGTTCACTGTGAGTTGCACAGTGTTCACTGTGAGTTACACAGTGTTCACTGTGGGTTACGCAGTGTTCACTGTGAGTTACACAGTGTTCACTGTGAGTTACACAGTGTTCACTGAGTTACGCAGTGTTCACTGTGAGTTACACAGTGTTCACTGTGAGTTACACAGTGTTCACTGTGAGTTGCACAGTGTTCACTGTGGGTTACGCAGTGTTCACTGTGAGTTACACAGTGTTCACTGTGAGTTACACAGTGTTCACTGAGTTACGCAGTGTTCACTGTGAGTTACACAGTGTTCACTGTGGGTTACGCAGTGTTCACTGTGAGTTGCACAGTGTTCACTGTGAGTTACGCAGTGTTCACTGTGAGTTACGCAGTGTTCACTGTGAGTTACACAGTGTTCACTGTACGTTTATTGCAAGAACTACGTAGAACATTACTGTGAGATCAATACGCGTAGCCGTTCTTTGTGAACATCGTGCTGAATTGTGAACTCCGGGCAGAGCCTTCATTATAAGAACTACACTGCGTTCACTGTGAACTCCACACAGCACGTTCACTGTGAACGCCACACAGCACGTTCACTGTGAACGCCACACAGCACGTTCACTGTGAACGCCAGACAGAACGTTCACTGTGAATTCCACACAGCACGATCACTGTGAATGTCACACAGCACGATCACTGTGAACGTCACACAGCACGTTGACTGTGAACGTCACACAGCACGTTGACTGTGAACGTCACACAGCACGTTCACTGTGAACGTCACACAGCACGTTCACTGTGAACGTCACACAGCACGTTCACTGTGAACGTCACACAGCACGTTCACTGTGAACGTCACAGTAGGAAAGCTGGGAGGAAGAAACATCCCAGGGGTGAATCTTGAGATGGTCAGCATTACTATCTTAAAACCCAAAGTGGCCGATTTTTCAGGTTCGTTTAGATGTTGTACACTTACTACGATCTTTCTTATAGCGGTATCCACACGTTCCCGTTCGTTATCGCTGCGTTCATGTCTTCTTATCTGTTATTGTTTCTGTTTTGTATTATTCTCTCTGTTTGTCTGTGATATTGTTTCTTCTCTATTCTCTCTCTCTCTCTCTCTCTCTCTCTCTCTCTCTCTCTCTCTCTCTCTCTCTCTCTCTCTCTCTCTCTCTCTCTCTCTCTCTCTTTCTCTCTCTCTCAATTAGCAGCTAATCAGACCCCAGTAGCATGTAGCCTGACCCCTAAATTTAGTAACATATAGCCTCTCCCTTGACTCCAGTAGCAGCTAGCCTGACCCCTGACCCCAGTAGCAGCTAGCCTGACTCTTGACCCAGTAGCAGCTAGCCTGACTCTTGACCCAGTAACAGCTAGCCTGACCCTTGACCCTAGTAGCATATAGTCTGACCCTGGATCCCAGTAGCATATAGCCTGACCCCTGACCCCAGTAGCAGCTAGGCTGACCCCTGACCCCAGTAGCAGCTAGCCTGACTCCTGAGCCGAACGGAAGCGAACATCACTAGATCTTCCCTTGGATTACAGACCGGTGCGAGGGGGAAGAAGGAATGGGTGAATTGGTAGGGGGTGTAAATGGAAAGGGTAGGAAGGGAAAAATAAAACTGGGAGAAAAGTGGGAGGAAAAAAGCTTACAAAATGTGACAGGTGTTAGGAATGAAAAAGGAAGTAAGGGCGTGAAAGAAGAAGGAAATGGGAGAGGAAAGGGAGAAGCGAGGAAGAAGAAGGGGGGAGAGAAGTGGTGAAGACCTAGGATAGGGAGAGAGAGAGAGAGAGAGAGAGAGAGAGAGAGAGAGAGAGAGAGAGAGAGAGAGAGAAATTCGGAGCCTAAGCCCTATAGATCCTATAATTATATGTAGAAGAGAGGAGAGTAAATTTTTTATTACATTATTTGAACTTTTTTTGAATTGTGGGGTATAATGATGTTGTTGTTGTTGTTGTATAATGTTGTTGTTGTTGTATAATGATGATGATGTTGTTGTATAATGATGTTGTTGTTGTTGTTGTATAATGATGTTGTTGTTGTTGTATAATGATGTTGTTGTTGTTGTTGTTGTATAATGAAAGAGAGACAGGAAATACCTCTCATAATCTCCTGTAATTACACGTATAATGAACCATATGTAATCTTTTTCATTTATTTTCATTGTCATTGTTTTTATTATTATTATTATTATTATTATTATTATTACTATTTTATTATTATTATTATTATTATTATTATTATTATTATTATTATTATTATTATTATTTTATTATTATTTATTATTATTATTATTATTATTATTATTATTATTATTATCATTATTATTGCAATTATTATTTTGTATCTACACGGGTTATTTGTGTAAAACTTTTATATTATTTGGTGAGGGAAAATATATTGTACAATTCACGTTAATTTTGAATGCAGTTTATTTGAATTTTATTGTCAGGAGTAAATTGTTTTTTCGACATTATTGCATAACATGAGTCTGTTTATTGTACTCACTTAGTTGTGGTTGCAGGGGTCCATTCACAGCTCCTGGCCCCGCCTCTTCACTGGTCGCTACTAGGTCACTCTTCCTGCTTCATGAGCTTTATCATACCTCTTCTTAAAGCTAGGTATGGATCCTGCCTCCACTACATCACTTCCCAGACTATTCCACTTCCTGACAACTCTATGGCTGAAGAACTACTTCCTAACATCCCTGTGATTCATCTGAGTCTTCAACTTCCAAGTGTGACCATTTGTTGCTGTGTCCCATTTCTGGAACTTTATATCTCTGCCCAACTTGTCAATTCCTCTCAATATTTTATATGTCGTTATCATATCCCCCCTCTCTCTCCTGTCCTCCAGTGTCGTCAGGTCGATTTCCTTTACCCTCTCGTCATTGACATGCTCCTTAGCACCGCGACTAGTCTTACTGCAAATCTTTGTACTTCTCTAATTTCCTTACATGCTTGGATAGGTGTGGGTTCCAAACTGGTGTCGTATACTCCAATATAGTCCTGACATACACGGTGTACAGGGTCCTGAACGATTCTTTATTGAGTTGTCGGAATGGTATTCTTAGGTTTGCTAGGAACCCATGTGCTGCAGCAGTTATTTAGTTAATGTGTGCCTCTGCCCTCCCCCTTAGACTGTACTCCGTATGCGGTCTCCTTTTCCCATCCCTAATCTTTATGACTTTGCACTTGGTGGGGTTGAACTCCAGGAGCCAATTCCCGGACAAGGTCTGCAGTCTGTCCAGATCCCTTGGCAGTTCCGCCTGGTCCTCCTCCGATTGAATTCTCATCAATTTCACAGCATCTGCAAACAGGGACACTTCTGAGTCTATTCCTTCTGTCATTTCGTTCACATACACCAAAAACTGCACCGGTCCTTGGACTGACCCCTGTGGAACCCCGCTCGTCACAGGTGACCACTTTGACACTTCGTCACGTACCATGACTCGCTGATGTCTTCCCAACAGGAATTTCCTGATTCATTTGTGTGTGTGTGTGTGTGTGTGTGTGTGTGTGTGTGTGTGTGTGTGCGAACGCGTTTGTGTGTGTTTGAGATAGAGAGATAGAGAAATATATATATATATATATAT
>NC_091305.1:25382688-25402688 GCF_038502225.1 Cherax quadricarinatus
GTGTGCCAAGGCAGGAGTTGGGAACAGCCAACAGAAAGTCCCCAGCATGAGGGGCTCTCACTGCCAGGAGGCGGGCTCTATCCTTCCCTGACACACTCTGAAGCATTGTTGAGGCTATATTTTCCACTATTGGACCATCCCAGTGCGATTGTTTGTAGTTATTGGGGGGAGCAGGTCTGGTTTCTGAGCCCGTTAGATTATCCCAGATCATTGCTCCGTCAATGAATTTTTGGTCCTGGACTCCAATCTTGTCCCTAAGATGTTCAGGGAGAATCGCTGCTACAAGCTCTCTGGATGCAATACACGAGGACAGAAAAGCAGGTAACGCAATCTGTGATGACTTGCGGACACCAATGCCTCCTAGTCTGACTGGAAGTGTAGCTTAGTTCCACTGCCCATCTTCTAGAGTAAGGTTAAGTACTTTCGTAAAAATCTGCCTCAGAATACTGTCATATTCGTGCAGTATAGGGTTATCATATGAAGGTGCACATCTTAGGAAATATGTCAACCTGGGCAGACTCAAGCACTTTGTGAGAAGGTACAAGGCATCTTGGGTGTCCAGATTGCCTATTCGTTGTTCCATTCTCCTTAACTCTTCCAATTTCTTCCTGAGAATTGTGTCAATGGCATTGCTTCCCAGAGGTGCTCCTAGCAAGACACTATTTGTGGGGGCAATGACTGCTGCTCCTGGTAGTTTTGATCTCACTGCATTTATCACTTGTTGACTGACTGAGATGATTTCACATTTGGATGGATTCAGGACGAGACCCATTTCCTGTCCCCGTGTCATTACCTGTGTAAGGTCATGTAGGAGGGACTCCTTTGTACCTGCTAGTGTGCCATCATCTAGGAACCAGATGTTTAGCTCGCTGGTCAGTCTGACTGTGATTTCCCTAACTGCTATACAGAAGAGAAATGGTGCAAGAGGATCTCCTTGTTGGACACCCTCCGATGATGTGATTTCATGCTCTCCAAAGAGCATTGATTCCTTGCTATACCCAGCTGAAACAAAAGGGAAGAGACCAGGGAAATGTTCTTGTACTGCTGCTAATACCACGTCTCTTTTCAGGAGATTGAACGCATTCTTGAAATCTAATTTTACCACTGCATTGTCCTCAGGCAGGTTGTTGATATACGCCCTTGTTGCATGAACCGCTGCTTCACTTCCCCAAAGCCAAAGCTGGTTTGGTTGAAGCATCATGGCTGCCTGTGCACGAATACTTCGGATAGCAGCTTTGGATACGAGGCGGCGTAACGTATTGCCTACTGCAATTGGCCGAATTCCTCCATCCTTCTTTTTAAGTGCACAAAGTGTTGCACCAAAAAAGAAAGGTCTAATTTCATCAGGAATCAGACCAGCCAAGGAATTGTTGACGAACCTTGTGATCTCTGAAAGCAGTGTCTCTGCAATTTCCCCAATAACTGGATTAACCATTTCCTTTAAATGCTGTGGCCTTATTCCAGTGTAACCCCCAGCAGAGCCAGATGGGAACGACATTATTGCTTTGTAAATGTCTGAGTCTTCCACAATCAATGGTTCCATAGTGGGGACAGAGGTGTTGGAACTGTTGGTGCCACTGGTTTCCCTGGCAGGGTGCTTTCCTCTAAGTGCTTCAGCCATGTCAGCATCCCTGGGAGCAACTGTATCTTCAATTGCCTACTGCAATTGGCAGAATTCCTCCATCCTTCTTTTTAAGTGCCAAAGTGTTGCACCAAAAAAGAAAGGTCTAATTTCATCAGGAATCAGACCAGCCAAGGAATTGTTGACGAACCTTGTGATCTCTGAAAGCAGTGTCTCTGCAATTTCCCCAATAACTGGATTAACCATTTCCTTTAAATGCTGTGGCCTTATTCCAGTGTAACCCCCAGCAGAGCCAGATGGGAACGACATTATTGCTTTGTAAATGTCTGAGTCTTCCACAATCAATGGTTCCATAGTGGGGACAGAGGTGTTGGAACTGTTGGTGCCACTGGTTTCCTTGGCAGGGTGCTTTCCTCTAAGTGCTTCAGCCATGTCAGCATCCCTGGGAGCAACTGTATCTTCACTGATTGCTCCCACTGTGTTGCCCTCTTCAATTTTCTTGCTCACTTGGACTCTGACTTTTTCACTGTCGGTAGAGTGAGTGGGGGTCCTGCCTCTCCCTTTTTTGTGTTGACGGGGCAGGCGAATGAGGTTATCAACTCTAGGAAAATCTCTTAAGGATTTAATTATCATTGAGACTAGCCTCTTTCCCCTTCTTTCCGGCACAGCTAAGCAGACATTGCCAAAAAGTAGCAAGTTGTGCCATGCCTTGATGGTTGGTGGAGCATTTAAGATAGTGGAACCATCGTTTACTTTTTTCAGCTGCGTGTGGACGGGCTGCTTTGGGAATATGTGTGAGTGTCCTCGTACCTGTTGCTTTAATTGCTTCCAAGAGATTGTCTGATGAGATGAAATCTGTTGGAGTGGGTTCAGGTGCCTGAGGTGGCTCTGGATCATCACTTTCCACAGGAGGACATCCTGAACCAGGGCAACTACCGTGTTTGCGGAGGAAACCATTAGAGTTGAGACAACGAAGCTGTAAGCATGACCGACACTTGCCTCTCCTAGTATTGCCAGCCGTGCCATTTCCCTGGCTGCTTGCTTCCTCCTGGTTCGCATCCATCTGCTAGACTAGACAATAGGAGTGGAATATGACATGCTGGGTGGGTATGGTGCGTGGAAGGTAGTGAAATTGACCGTGGTGGCCTGGTGGAGTTTGAGGGGCTGGGAGGGGAAGGGGAAAACTTCCCCTGGGAATTAGGTGGGGGAGGCGCAGGTTGTTGAGTGGGGTTATCCCGGGGAGTACAATACACATGGACTTGCACACTATATATTGTTCACACTGTCTTACAATACACATAACTTTATTTGTTTCCCATGTACACTATGAACAATGTGGGTATGGGCACTGCTGAACCAATGTGTTCACTCACCATCTAGTTACACATCCCACCTCTTCCACCCATCCCCGTGACGTGGGGGTGGATGCACTGACTGGTCACTCCCTCGTTAACATTAATTTCACATTATTTTTCCATAACATATGCCTCTAAATAGTCCATGCATCGACACAATCATTTCCAAGTTAACTGGAAGCATGGTGCATGGTGCTGGATATAGATGTTTTTATAAGAGCTTTTCGAGGTCTGTATGTACGATAATCTTGGCCGGTACTCATACACAGTGTAGGCCTTATACGCCCCCACCCCTCCACTGGCCGTCTTCCTCACCACCACCACTCACCAACATTCACAAACTGCACAACACTTCCACAATTTACCTTGAAACGGTGCACTGAAATGTCTTCTCGCTTCACTGGAATCTTCCCAGAGTATTCACAATAAGTCCTGTTGAGTCTTAACCTGGTCAGCCTCGTTGATCCGGA
Source organism: Cherax quadricarinatus (assembly GCF_038502225.1). Lineage (NCBI taxonomy): Eukaryota > Metazoa > Arthropoda > Malacostraca > Decapoda > Parastacidae > Cherax > Cherax quadricarinatus. The sequence goes on from NC_091305.1 coordinate 25,386,096, forward strand.
GTTATAATTGAAAATCCCGCAGCTAGCCCGCCATACGTCTTGCCATGCCAGCGCATGGCAATATATATATATATATATATATATATATATATATATATATATATATATATATATATATATATATATATATATATATATATATATAATGTATATATATACATTATATATATATATATATTATATATATAATATATATATATATAATGTATATATATACATATATATATATATATATATATATATATATATATATATATATATATATATATATATATATATATATATATATATATATATATATATATATATGGTGGCAGCCATCGCTGATGTACAGTAACTTGGGTCTTTCAATGAGCCACATAAACCAATACGATGCTCAACAAGGTCAGATTTCAGTTACTTCTTTGTGGAAAATTTGAAGAGATTTAAGAAAGAGGCGTATAAGGATTTTGAGGTAACAGTACCGGGAAGAACGTGCGTTAAATTAGTTCGTATGTATTAGGTTGAACGATTGCTGTTCTGTTCACTAACAGTAACATGACGTGCTGAAAAAAATGAAGACTGGAGAATTTATGGAAAAGTTTCTCTGCCAGTATTTTCCGTACATTATAGGGACGTAAACGGAAGACTGTAAAAGAGGTAATCACTCTCTCGCTGGATTATATACACGGAACAATAATAGGTGAAGAAATCAGTGAGCCTAGGAGCAGGTGTTGAGCACCGTAGTCATGACGAACCTGAAGCACAGTCAGGAAGATGGACTCTTATGTACTGGAACCAGATGCAGTGCAGCGGATTAAACTCCATTCTGGGGCTCCTACGTCCGACTACGTGCCGCAAGCATAAGTCTGACTGGCCAGACTTTTCTCCACCTCTCTCTCTCTCTCTCTCTCTCTCTCTCTCTCTCTCTCTCTCTCTCTTGCTTTCTCTCTCGCTCTCAGCAGCAAATTAACTCCTGCCTGTTAATTTCCGCAAGAGGAAGAGAATACTATTTTAAGCAGACATATTTATATCTTAATTTTTACATACTATCAACTACTGTTTTCTTCCCACTTATTTTACTAAATAAAATGTTATTTTTTTTGTCTTTATTTTACCGTGACCAGTGAGTCATTGTACCGTGACCAGTGAATCATTGTACCGTGACCAGTGAATCATTGTACCGTGACCAGTGAATCATTGTACCGTGACCAGTGAATCATTGTACCGTGACCAGTGAATCATTGTACCGTGACCAGTGAGTCATTGTACCGTGACCAGTGAATCATTGTACCGTGACCAGTGAATCATTGTACCGTGACCAGTGAATCATTGTACCGTGACCAGTGAATCATTGTACCGTGACCAGTGAATCATTGTACCGTGACCAGTGAATCATTGTACCGTGACCAGTGAATCATTGTACCGTGACCAGTGAATCATTGTACCGTGACCAGTGAATCATTGTACCGTGACCAGTGAATCATTGTACCGTGACCAGTGAATCATTGTACCGTGACCAGTGAGTCATTGTACCGTGACCAGTGAATCATTGTACCGTGACCAGTGAGTCATTGTACCGTGACCAGTGAGTCATTGTACCGTGACCAGTGAGTCATACCGTGACCAGTAAGTCATTGTACCGTGACCAGTGAGTCATTGTACCGTGACCAGTGAATCATTGTACCGTGACCAGTGAATCATTGTACCGTGACCAGTGAATCATTGTACCGTGACCAGTGAGTCATTGTACCGTGACAAGTGAGTCATTGTACCGTGACCAGTGAGTCATTGTACCGTGACCAGTGAGTCATTGTACCGTGACCAGTGAGTCATTGTACCGTGACCAGTGAGTCATTGTACCGTGACCAGTGAGTCATTGTACCGTGACCAGTGAGTCATTGTACCGTGACCAGTGAATCATTGTACCGTGACCAGTGAGTCATTGTACCGTGACCAGTGAGTCATTGTACCGTGACCAGTGAGTCATTGTACCGTGACCAGTGAGTCATTATACCGTGACCAGTGAGTCATTGTACCGTGACCAGTGAGTCATTGTACCGTGACCAGTGAGTCATTATACCGTGACCAGTGAGTCATTGTACCGTGACCAGTGAGTCATTGTACCGTGACCAGTGAATCATTGTACCGTGACCAGTGAGTCATTGTACCGTGACAAGTGAGTCATTGTACCGTGACCAGTGAGTCATTGTACCGTGACCAGTGAGTCATTGTACCGTGACCAGTGAGTCATTGTACCGTGACCAGTGAGTCATTGTACCGTGACCAGTGAGTCATTGTACCGTGACCAGTGAATCATTGTACCGTGACAAGTGAGTCATTGTACCGTGACCAGTGAGTCATTGTACCGTGACCAGTGAATCATTGTACCGTGACCAGTGAATCATTGTACCGTGATCATTGAGTCATTGTACCGTGACCAGTGAGTCATTGTACCGTGACCAGTGAGTCATTGTACCGTGACCAGTGAGTCATTGTACCGTGACCAGTGAGTCATTGTACCGTGACCAGTGAGTCATTGTACCGTGACCAGTGAGTCATTGTACCGTGACCAGTGAATCATTGTACCGTGACAAGTGAGTCATTGTACCGTGACCAGTGAGTCATTGTACCGTGACCAGTGAATCATTGTACCGTGACCAGTGAATCATTGTACCGTGATCATTGAGTCATTGTACCGTGACCAGTGAGTCATTGTACCGTGACCAGTGAGTCATTGTACCGTGACCAGTGAATCATTGTACCGTGACCAGTGAATCATTTTACCGTGATCATTGAGTCATTGTACCGTGACAAGTGAGTCATTGTACCGTGACCAGTGAATCATTGTACCGTGACCAGTGAGTCATTGTACCGTGACCAGTGAATCATTGTACCGTGACCAGTGAATCATTGTACCGTGACCAGTGAATCATTGTACCGTGACCAGTGAATCATTTTACCGTGATCATTGAGTCATTGTACCGTGACCAGTGAGTCATTGTACCGTGACCAGTGAATCATTGTACCGTGACCAGTGAGTCATTGTACCGTGACCAGTGAATCATTGTACCGTGACCAGTGAATCATTGTACCGTGACCAGTGAGTCATTGTACCGTGACCAGTGAATCATTGTACCGTGACCAGTGAATCATTGTACCGTGACCAGTGAATTTTGTGTGGTGGATAGTATGGTGTTGTCCCATGAACAGTGAGTTTTTTTGACGTTTAAGCAGTGACTTATCGTACTGTGTGTTGTAGCGTGACAAATTATTGCTCCGTAAATGTGAAATATCACTGTTGAGTTTGAGTTCTTGGACCTCGATTTTAGTCTCCACATCAAATTAAAAAAAAATGTTGCTAATCAAAGTGTCGATTACGAAAACCTAAAAAAAAAACAGAGAAATTCTGAAAAACGACAAAGAATTTCCAAAAAACATGGGTTCCTGCCCAGTTAAGTTGTGACGGGCTGGAGTCTGCTTATGCGACATCGAACTCTTTCAAGTTCATCTAAGCGTGTATAAAGAGATGCAACTCGAGGAAGGTTTTAATGCTACGGACGACATTTCGAGCAGGATTGAGCTTTATGAAGCCTTAATAAAGCTCATTCCTGAGCGATACGTAGTTTTACGTATCTGTATACCAGTTCAATATTCTGTTGCTCTCCGTGTCGTTTATCCACTTACCACTAAATGGCTTTTTCCCAGAGTTTCTATAACTGCGCTTGTCAGTGAAACAGACCTATAGTTTAAATGGTCTTTCTGGTGCCCTTGTTTTTTTTTAATGTCAACACTGTTATTTCTGTCTTGTGTGTGCCAGTTTTTCTTCTTAAACATAAATCCAAAAATCCTCATTGCTTGGTTCTTTTTGCATAATATTTTTACAACTCCGGGTGATATTTTGTTCCATTTTCTCTCTTGTTGGTCACTGTTCATTAGCAGTTCTTCACTTCTTCATTGTCGGTGACATTGATTTGCTCCGTCTGATTCTACTCTCGGGAGTTGAAGTCTGCTCTAACAGAGATCTTTACTTTTTTTGCTCTCTGAACTCTCAGTCGTTATATTTCCTCGTTATATCTGTTATATATACGTCATTTCTTTGTATTTGTTGTCTTTCATATAAACTTTGCTATCTGGCGAGGCTTAAAAGTCTCATAACTCCTGATTCTTGTGGATTTGTTTGTCCTATATTTCTGCTTTATATATTTTTTTTGGTTTATGTAGCCTGTATTTTCTTTTTTTTTACCAATCCTGCTATACCTTTGTATTTATTGCAGCTCTGTTCTTTCACTATCTTTATTACAGCTCTGTCATATTATTTGCCATATATGATGCCTTTGTGTTCATGACGACTTTCGAAGTTATTCCAAAATACTTGTATATTTACAACGTCGTCGCAAGTGTCTCTCTCCTATGTACGGGTTATTTGTGTATTGTTCCAGTCATGGTATTGTGCCTTTTATTCTTTACTTGTATATGATATCCTCATAAAAAAAAATTCTGTCTCTGTGGTATGTCTCGTTGTGTCCATCTGTCTTACTTTCTAACTTGTGCATACTTGCCTGCTTCCCCACCTCTTCCATATTCTCTCCGTCTGCTTTCTCATCCCCTTCCTGCTTCGTTCCCTTCCTCATCCCTTCTCTGCTTGCGTCCTTATCTGCTTGCCTTTTAACTATGGCGGGAGCAAGGGATGTTTACGAGGGATAGCCAATGTCCCAGTGGCGGATCAAGGAAGCAATGACGACTGACTTACCGGTACAGGACTCTATGAATCGAGTGACAACTGTATCAAAAAATAACTGAAATCTCGGCTTCCTACTCCCACACTTCACTTCCTACCCTCCCACCTTCCCTTCCTTCCCCACCTTCCCTTCCTACCCCACCTTCTCTTCCCACTCCACTTTCTCTTCCTGCTCCACCTTCCCTTCCTACACCCCTGTGAACGAATCCTCTGTGTGTGTGTGTGTGTCTGTTTCACCTCGAGATGCCAGCACGTCCCTGTATTTCTGTGGTAAGGAGTCGTATAACTCACACTTAATTCCTCTCCTCGTGTCATCTAAACAAACATACTTAAACATACGTAACAAAATGTATGGATGATTCCTTTAAATAAATGGAGAAAGTTTCCCACTGATTTTTTCCAGATACAATTATTAGGGAAGTTGAGGTCTTAATCTTTACGCAAAGAAACAATAACAAACGAGCAGAATAGAATATAGGTCACAATACAATGGTTGGACAAGTACCAAGTTAACAAACAAATTGGAAACGGGAACTAAACAATGTACGTGTCCATCCTGGCTCAAGACTTAATCGTGGTCCAGGACCGACTGAAACATTCTCTAGTTTCCATTTACAAGTTGTGGGTTAGTTACGAATAAGTATTATTTAAACAAACCCAATACACCTATTCTCTTAATGCAAAAAAATCCTGTGATATACCTGCGGCAGGTTTGATTTTATTGTTGACTGCCTGATCAACCAGGCTATTGTTATCTGGCTGCATAGTTATCACAACTTGCTTTATATATTCTGGTAGCATGTTGAAGAGTCGTGGACCAGGGATGCTGTCACAGTGTTCTCCACACAGTGTCTGTTGCACCTCTGTTTTTCATTTGGTTTACTGTACACTTTCTCCCGTATCTCTCATTCCAGTAAGCTATGGCAATATGTATATTGGTGACCTGACCCTCCAGTATTTTCCATAATAGCACTGAAGAGGGCATTCCAGGCGATTTCAGGAGTTCGAGGCAGTTTAGACGCTTGAGATGTTTCGGATGGAAGCGTTATAATTTATGATTGCTTTTGCTTCAGTGAGACTGTGATCAAGGCTACATTTGTGGTCCTGATGTTTCTGATAAGTTCTTCAGTGTTAGTATCAATAAAATCTAGGAAGTTATTCATTCTAGTCGTTATCATCACTTGTTAACTGTAGAATGACCCTGAAATGTGGCTGTGAGAATAGGTTATCTCGCCATCAGCGAACGGAGGCGCGAGTCTCCACCGTTGCTTGCACTGAATAAACCCACTTGGGTTCAGCACAGCACATAAATGTAATCTGATGTGTGCGCTTGTTGATTTTGCGCTGCGCCACGTGCTTGATAGTCTCAATTAACTATGATAATTATATTTGTAATTTGTTTTACCTGGTTATTTACTTATGTAATTACGAGGGTAAAAGTTAATAACATTTCTAGTCTCATCACCAGAGTAATTACCTGATTAATTATATTAATGTAATATTATGCTATTTTCTTTGCTTCACAGCAGTTTAGAATTGTTTTATGGTTTATAAAGTGGTAAACCCATGCGGGTTATTCGATTTAAGGAGTAATGGAAGCTCCTTCTTCCATTCGCCCGGTCTCTAACTAGTCAGACTGTTGGTGATGGCCTCCAGCAGCGACTGAGAGAGCAGTCACCTGCAGAACATCTCACACCACTACTGGATATTTCAGTCCTCAGATCTTAAGTGGAGAACAAGAGACATGGCTTCTCCTCTCATTCCTTACTTCTCTTGCTTTCCTTCCTCTTTCCCTCCCCCCCTCTCTCTCTCTCTCTCTCTCTCTCTCCCCCCCCTTCCCCCCACCCTATCTTTTCCTTCCCCCCCTCTCTCACATCCTACCTTCATCTTAATACTATTCACCTCTCAGCATCCACTGGTCTGAACATGTCTCATCTCTCACGTCACTCACACCCCAGGGGCGTTCTTACTCCCTTATACTCACTCCCTCACCCTTGCTCCCTCACCTCACTCTCACCCTTATTTCCTCGTCTTAACTCTCTCACCCTCACTTTCTCACCCACACTCTCACCCTCACTTTCTCACTCACACTCTCATCCTCTCTCTTTCACTTTGACTCATTCTCACTTACACATCGAAAGCTTTCATACCCCATCATCTTCATTATCGCCACCACTACCATTACCACCACTACCATCACCACCACTACCATTACCACCACGCTTGCCAACACCCTTGCCAACACAAACATCAACATCAACATCCACTTCACCACCACCACCCCCATTACCACCGCCCTCACCATCAACACCACCCCCATTAAAATAATTACCTCCCTGACCACCATAACTATTACCATTATCACCACCACCATTACCACAACCTACCCCTCGCCATCCTCAAAACTACCATCACCACAACTACCACCACTACCCAGCCATACCACCCACCACCACCACTATCCAGCCATACCACCCACCACTACCCAGCCATACCACACACCACCACCACCACCACTACCCAGCCATACCACCCACCACCACCACCACCAATACCTTCCACTACCACCCACCACAACTACCCAGCCCTACCATATACCAACACCACTACCATCACCACAATTACCTAGTTCGAGCTCCCACCACCACCACCCACCACCATTACCCACCGCTATCCACCACTACCTACAGCTACCCACCACTACCTAGAACTACCCACCACCTACTACCACCACCCACCACCACCACCTCCACCATCACCTCCACCAACACCACCACCAACACCACCACCAACACCACCACCAACACCACCACCACCAAACCACCACCCCCACCACCACCTCCACCAACACCACCACCACCACACCACCACCTCCACCACTGCCACCACTACTACCATCACCACTACCACCACTTCCAACATTAGAACCACAACCACTACCACCACCGCTACCACCACTACTACCATCACCACTACCACCACCACTACCACCACTACTACCACCACTTCTATCATCACTACCACCACTACCACCACTACCACCACCACCACTACCACCACTACCACCACCACCACTACCACCACCACCACTACCATCACCACCACTACCACCACCACCACTACACCTCCACTACCACCATCACTACCACCACTACACCACCACTACCACCACCACCACCACCACCACCACCACCACCACCACCACTGCTACCACCACCACTGCTACCAGCCTACCACCACCACCACCACCACCACACTTCAGTCCACCATCGTCAGCCACTTTTTAATATTCATAGCATTTTTCGTGTCGCCTAAGATTGTAGAGTGTCTTAGGTGAACCCTCGTGACGAATACCTCCTGAGGTGGTTCCCTCCTTCTCATCCCTCCTCCTGCTCCTTCCTTCTACTCGGTGTGAATATTCCTCCTCCTGCCCCTCCTTCCTGCCCTTTCTTGGTACCCCTGCAGGAGTAGTATCTCTTCTCCCTCCTTCCTGCTTGTCAACCTGAGTAGTACAATGTAAGTACCACTTCATCCTGCTCCTCCTTTCTGCTTCCCTATGTGAGTTGTTCTTCCCTCCTGCGCCTCCTTCCCTCTTGCGCCTCCATCCCTCTTGCGCCTCCTTCCCTCCTGCGCCTCCTTCCCTCCTGCGCCTCCATCCCTCCTGCGCCTCCTTCCCTCCTGCGCCTCCTTCCCTCCTGCGCCTCAATCCCTCCTGCGCCTCCATCCCTCCTGCGCCTCCATCCCTCCTGCGCCTCCTTCCCTCCTGCGCCTCCTTCCCTCCTGCGCCTCCTTCCCTCCTGCGCCTCAATCCCTCCTGCGCCTCCATCCCTCCTGCGCCTCCTTCCCTCCTGCGCCTCCTTCCCTCCTGCGCCTCCATCCCTCCTGCGCCTCCATCCCTCCTGCGCCTCCATCCCTCCTGCGCCTCCATCCCTCCTCCTCTCCTGGATTGCGGATGATTACTGCATCTTCTGAGAAGTGCTAATTCTTTAAGGGTTATACAACACCTGGGGAACAGGAGGTGATCGGGTTTTGATCCGAGGTAGGGAAGGGTAGGTTAAGTTTCTTTGATTAAGAGCCCTTCACCAGTATCAAGAGCCCTTCACCAGCATCAAGAGCCCTTCACCAGCATCAAGATACTTGTATGGTGGCGTGGGGACGACGTGGATATGCCGGTGGTTCGTGTAGGTATGGATGAATGAGGTGGATGAGTGAGCAAATGGAAGAAGTGCTTTGTGTGACTGACACAGCAGCAGCAGCAGTAGTAGCAGCAGCAGAAGCGCATCACCATCAGTAACATCATCATCAGCAGCAGCAAGATCAGCAGCAGCAGCGCAGAAGCAGCATCAACAGCATCAGCAGGAGCAGCATCATCATCAGCATCATCATCATCATCATCATCATCATCATCATCAGCAGCAGCAGCAGCAGCAGCACAGCAGCAGCACAGCAGCAGCAGCAGCAGCAGCAGCAGCAGCAGCAGCAGCAGCAGCAGCAGCACAGCAGCAGCACAGCAGCAGCAGCATAGCATCATCAGCAGCAGCACAGCAGCAGCAGCAGCAAAGCAGCAGCAACACAGCAGCAGCAGCAGCAGCAGCAGCAGCAGCAGCAGCAGCAGCACATCAGCGGCATGAGCAGCATCAGCGCATCAGCAGCGGCAGCAGCATGAGCAACAGCATGTGCAGCAGCAGCAGCATAAGCAGCATTAGCATCAGCAGCAGCAACAGCTGCCGCAGCGGTAGTAGTAATCGCAGTAGTTGGTGGGAGGAGTCTGTGTTAATGGGTGGGGGAGTTTATGTAAATAGGTTATCTATCCCTATTTCTCTTCTGTAATTGATGTTCTGTGGCCATCTTGATAATCGTATTAGTGACGCCAGCTTCCGTCATTAGCCCATCTGGAAGAAGGGAAGGTTGTGATCAAGGCGGGTCAGGTTTTATAAGGCTCTTCTACCCTCGCTGTTTGACCTGAGGTCAGGCTTCCTTGTGGACCTCCTGATCATCAGGCAGGAGAGAGATAGTGGTCCAATTTCCCCTTGAAATCTTCTCTACTTTCGTTCTGGCAGTGTCTCTGATATTGGCAGAAGAAAGGATAGAAGAAAGGATAGAAGGGTGCGGAGTTGTATAAGCTTTCAAAAAACAATTACTGTTTGAATCTACAACTAACCTGGAGATGAAGGCAACAAAAAAAAACAAATTGTAAGTAATGTATACCTCAACCTTTAACTGAGATCATCCTCAGCATTATTAAGATGCTTTTCACTCCAGTTTTTCACTCATTGTTACCCAAAGTTTAACCTTTTTTTTTGTACTCTTCCACTTTCACCTGTAAATAACCTCTGATCCACTGCCACTAGAAGTAGTTCGCTAATAACCCCGTGTTACTTGAATTTGACCTCTGGTTCGCTTAATATCATCCTTTATACGGTTCCTCACCTCACCTGAGCCGCCATACTTGGCTTGTTGTAAACACCTCTACCACCTGAAGATAAGATTCCACAACTAACCCACAGACTGCAGATGCAAATGACAAGACGTTTCAAGTCCACGACCTGATAGTATTCCAGGACAGACCAGAACAGTCCAGGATAAATCAGAACGGTTCAGGACGGACCGAAACTGTCCAGGATGGACCAAGATGGTCTAGAACGGAGGGAAATGTTTTCTAGTTTACATCTCTATTTTGTGGATTTGTTGTGAACTGCTTCACTGTACCGTATATTCAATCTTATTGTTTAAACTTGACTTGTGACCTGTGACCTGTGATTTATGACCTGTGACTTATGACCTGTGACCTAAGACTTCTGACCTAGCACCAGCTGAGAGCACGTCTCCTCACCTGTCTCCCTCTCTCCCGGTAGAGTACCTGATGAGCGGCAGCAGTCCGAGGTACGGTACTGGCACGGCACCCAAGTCTCCAGGTGCCGGGGGAGGAGCCATGCTGTACGGCACTACCCCCGCTCCGGATTACCTCTCTGTCAACAACTCTCAACCCAGGTGAGTACGACCACGCCCCCCTGCCCATCCTTCCCACTGACTAGCATGTGAACCTTCCACACAGATAAAACTCCACAACCACCCAACAGGTCACCTATCCAGCCATCCATACACCCGCCTATCCAATTATCCACCCGCCTACCCACCCAGCTATCCACCCACCACTGGAATTGGATATAACCTGATCCCATTCACCTCTCAGAAATGTAATAATAATCCTCATTAGTCATTTTACAAAAGAAGACTTACACTTAAGATGTAATGAACGCCAGTTAGGAAATAAACAGAACGGACGGGTGCTCGAACCGTAGTGCTGGCACAATACAGAACTGGGCCTCCTAGAGGCCTGGACAACGGTTCAATTCACTGTTCATTCTTCTCTTTCTTTAACATCTCTCCTGGTTATCTATGCGGACTCAGGTGCCAGATTAACCAGGCTGTGTGGGACAGCAGACCGCTAACAGCAACAGCCTGGTTGAGCAGACATTTAACTAGGAAGCTGGCCTCGGCGGAAAGCCCTAGAGACTAGTCACAGATGATCCTAGGTAAGATCAAGTGAGTTTAGGCCAACCTAGGTCAAACAAGGTGAGCCCAGTAGAGCCTATTTTAGTCCAGGTGAGAATAGATGAATATGGACGAGTCAAGAGAGCATAGCAGAGCTTAGTTGGACCGAGGCGTGTTTGAGTATGGGTAAGCTAAGATAGACAAATTGAGCTAAGATCATCCATTCGAACCTAGGTGAGTCTGGGTGAGCGTAGATAAGTAAGGTCAGGTGAGCTCAGGCAAGTCTAGGTGAGCCCAGGTGAAAGTATATGAATATGGGTAACTCATTGCTTTGTTTGTTCCGTCTGTCTTGTTCCGTCTTTTTCATTGACTTCCTCCTATGTTTACTTCTGCCTGGGTTGTACTACTGTCTTCTGTATTCTCTGTGTTTACTTTCGTCTGTATTTTGTGTTTACTTCTGCTTGTTTACTTCTTTTTGTGTTTACGTCTGTGTTGTTTATTCCTGTGTTGACTTCCATTTGTGTTTACCTTTGCCCGTGTTCACCTCCTGTGTTGCTTACTTCCACCTGTGTTTACTTATCTACTTGCGCCTGTTTATTTCTGCTAGTTTTATTTGCTTCCACTTCTGGCGTTTACTTTCTCCTGTGTTTCTATTTTTTACTTACACCTTTGTTTATTTTGCTTGCTACCGCCTGTGCTTATATTGTTTACTTTCGCCTGAATTTATATTGTTTACTTTTGCCTCAGTTTTTATTTTGTTTCTTCCTGCCACTGTCATCTCGTTTTCTTCTGTTTGATAAATCTTTACACAATTTTCGTGTGATCCTCAGCGAATTAAAACGTTTAGCAGAGATCAAAGATTAAATTCCCATGTGTGTGTGTGTGTGAGATAGATAGATAGATAGAGAGAGAGAGAGAGAGAGAGAGAGAGAGAGAGAGAGAGAGAGAGAGAGAATCCCTAAGGAAGTTAAAGGAGTTTGCTGTACGTAATCAAGGAGAGCTGTTTCGAAGAGGGAGGGAGGGAGGGAGGGGAGAATTGGCCTCAGTATCTGATCTTAGCGTCATTTGCATTTTATCAAGATAATGTGAACTGAGAGGTCCTAGCAGGCGCGAGGGAACATGGGGATAAGGAGACACAAAGAAAGCTGGGATATGTCTCAAAGATAGGTAGCTGTAACCCTCACAGACTAGTATATCGACGCTATCTGAAGCAAAATGACGATTTACAGTCTAGGTACCTCATCTTCTGTTGAGAAAGTTGAGATTAAGACAGTTTAGCCGAAGGCTCTCTCCCTGCTCTCCACTTCCCTCCTGCCTCACTGTCGGCACGAAAAAGTGGGTGAAGAGAATTAACATACGATTCTGGAAAACGTAGATGGGTATTCAAGTAACCACGATGAGCTCCAGCATTGTGCATACTGTAGTTGGCTCATGTATTTCCTTCCAGTTTCCTCACAGTTAGTACTTAATTGACGGCATTCTTTTGGAGCTTCAACCTCAATGGGCAGCAGGATCCTGAGATGTATGATGGCAACGACTCATTAATTTGAAGTTATTATATAACTGAGGTACAATTTTATAAGATCAAATAAACAGGCCACATGGTTGGGTCGGTCTGTGTTTTGTGGAAAAACTCATTTGTGAAGAGTTGCTTGACTTTGAGCTACAGCTCAGCACAAGCCGACAGTGTGTCAGTCTTGCTGGTAGTGGAAGAAGGACTAAGCGTCTAACACTCCTTGTGTTCAATGACCTACACAGATTTAACAATAAAAAACCTCAAGAGAGAGAGAGAGAGAGAGAGAGAGAGAGAGAGAGAGAGAGAGAGAGAGAGAGGTAGGTTCCTTGATGCCGGACCCCTCAAGGAAGGTTCCTTGAAGCTGCACCTGTCAAGGGAGGTTCCTTGATGCCGGACCCCTCAAGGGAGGTTCTTAGATGCTGCACCTGTCAAGGGAGATGCCTTGATGCTGCACCCCTCAAGGAAGGTTCCTTAATGCTGGCGAGGGACCCTTGATCTATGGAATTGGACCTGTGCTCCGGTTTCTTGAATCGAATCTGAATGCCTTCTGTTCCTCCCACCCTCAGGTGCTGTATGACCCCAACGGGGTTAGTGCAACCGAATAATGTCCTACGTGCCAGAGAAAGGCTCTTCATCTCAGGAACTGAACATACCCTCCCCTTGATTGGACCGAACCTGATTGCCTCCTCTTCCCACCAGGAGCTGTATGACTCCTTCGGGTTTACCTCTACCTCGTGAATGTAATAGAATTAATAATAATAATAATAATACAAATGCTACTATTCAATGTTCGTCTTTGGCGAAATAATTAATTATAATGTTTATCATAATAATAATAATAATAATAATAATAATAATAATAATAATAATAATAATAATAAAGTCTCATGGCTGTAGTAATTTTACTTTTAGCCAACAAGAAATAAGACTGCATTAGAGAGCACTTTTAGCCTTGTATTGAGAAACAGACACTTAGGTAGGGAACGTTAATGTGTCGTAGAACATCACACTCGGAACGTTAATGTGTCGTAGAACATCACACTCGGAACGTTAATGTGTCGTAGAACATCACACTCGGAACGTTGATGTGTCGTAGAACATCACACTCGGAACGTTAATGTGTCGTAGAACATCACACTCGGAACGTTGATGTGTCGTAGAACATCACACTCGGAACGTTGATGTGTCGTAGAACATCACACTCGGAACGTTAATGTGTCGTAGAACATCACACTCGGAACGTTGATGTGTCGTAGAACATCACACTCGGAACGTTAATGTGTCGTAGAACATCACACTCGGAACGTTAATGTGTCGTAGAACATCACACTTGGAACGTTAATGTGTCGTAGAACATCACACTTGGAACGTTAATGTGTCGTAGAACATCACACTCGGAACGTTAATGTGTCGTAGAACATCACACTCGGAACGTTAATGTGTCGTAGAACATCACACTCGGAACGTTAATGTGTCGTAGAACATCACACTCGGAACGTTAATGTGTCGTAGAACATCACACTCGGAACGTTAATGTGTCGTAGAACATCACACTCGGAACGTTAATGTGTCGTAGAACATCACACTCGGAACGTTAATGTGTCGTAGAACATCACACTCGGAACGTTAATATGTCGTAGAACATCACACTCGGAACGTTAATGTGTCGTAGAACATCACACTCGGATCGCACCTTAATTGATGATAAGAACTAAGTAGACAAACTCCAGCAACCCTCAGCATAAATGCTCAACATCAGCATCAAATATAATAACTAGAGATGTATAAAAAGATTTTAATGAAATTTTGTGTGAAAATTTTAGTAACGTTAATATATATATATATATATATATATATATATATATATATATATATATATATATATATATATATATATATATATATATATATATATATATATTCATATATATATATATATATATATATATATATATAATATATATATATATATAATATATATATATATATATATATAATATATAGTGAGGCTCAAGTTAGAGTATGTAGGAAAGAGGGAAATTTTTTCCCAGTAAAAGTAGGCCTTAGACAAGGATGTGTGATGTCACCGTGGTTGTTTAATATATTTATAGATGGGGTTGTAAGAGAAGTAAATGCGAGGGTCTTGGCAAGAGGCGTGGAGTTAAAAGATAAAGAATCACACACAAAGTGGGAGTTGTCACAGCTGCTCTTTGCTGATGACACTGTGCTCTTGGGAGATTCTGAAGAGAAGCTGCAGAGATTGGTGGATGAATTTGGTAGGGTGTGCAAAAGAAGAAAATTAAAGGTGAATACAGGAAAGAGTAAGGTTATGAGGATAACAAAAAGATTAGGTGATGAAAGATTGAATATCAGATTGGAGGGAGAGAGTATGGAGGAGGTGAACGTATTTGGGAGTGGACGTGTCAGCGGATGGGTCTATGAAAGATGAGGTGAATCATAGAATTGATGAGGGAAAAAGAGTGAGTGGTGCACTTAGGAGTCTGTGGAGACAAAGAACTTTGTCCTTGGAGGCAAAGAGGGGAATGTATGAGAGTATAGTTTTTCCAACGCTCTTATATGGGTGTGAAGCGTGGGTGATGAATGTTGCAGCGAGGAGAAGGCTGGAGGCAGTGGAGATGTCATGTCTGAGGGCAATGTGTGGTGTGAATATAATGCAGAGAATTCGTAGTTTGGAAGTTAGGAGGAGGTGCGGGATTACCAAAACTGTTGTCCAGAGGGCTGAGGAAGGGCTGTTGAGGTGGTTCGGACATGTAGAGAGAATGGAGCGAAACAGAATGACTTCAAGAGTGTATCAGTCTGTAGTGGAAGGAAGGCGAGGTAGGGGTCGGCCTAGGAAAGGTTGGAGGGAGGGGGTAAAGGAGGTTTTGTGTGCGAGGGGCTTGGACTTCCAGCAGGCATGCGTGAGCGTGTTTGATAGGAGTGAATGGAGACAAATGGTTTTTAATACTTGACGTGCTGTTGGAGTATGAGCAAAGTAACATTTATGAAGGGATTCAGGGAAACCGGCAGGCCGGACTTGAGTCCTGGAGATGGGAAGTACAGTGCCTGCACTCTGAAGGAGGGGTGTTAATGTTGCAGTTTAAAAACTGTAGTGTAAAGCACCCTTCTGGCAAGACAGTGATGGAGTGAATGATGGTGAAAGTTTTTCTTTTTCGGGCCACCCTGCCTTGGTGGGAATCGGCCAGAGTGATAATAAAATAATAATAAATATATATATATATATATTTATATATATATATACATATATATATATATATTTATATATATACATATATATATATATATATATATATATATATATATATATATATATATATATATATATACATATATTATATTTTTTTTTTATTATCACACTGGCCGATTCCCACCAAGGCAGGGTGGCCCGAAAAAAAAAAAACTTTCACCATCACTCACTCCATCACTGTCTTGCCAGAATGGTGCTTTACACTACAGTTTTTAAACTGCAACATTAACACCCCTCCTTCAGAGTGCAGGCACTGTACTTCCCATATAAATATATATATATATATATATATATATATATATATATATATATATATATATATATATATATATATATATATATATATATATATTTATATTTATATATGTCGTGCCGAATATGTAAAACTGGTCAATTAGCAAGAACTCATTTAAAATTAAGTCCTTTCTCAAAATTTCTCTTATACGTTTAAAGATATATTTTTTTCATTAATGTTAATATAAAAATTTTTAATTTTGCTCCAAAAGTAACTTAGAAAACTTACCTAACCTTATTATAACAATAAAAATTTATTTTAGCCTAACCCAACTAAATATATTTTAGGTTTGTTTACAA
>NC_091305.1:25405188-25427688 GCF_038502225.1 Cherax quadricarinatus
CATTTGAAGGAAGGGCATTCAAATTTTTTTTTTTTTTTTTTTTTTTTTTTTTCACAAGGTTTGACAAGGTTAGGTTAAGGATCCCTAGCTTTATTGACAAGCTTAGAGCTGTTATCTACATCAGCTCGTTTGAAAGCATTTTTATTGTTTTGAAACATACAAGTAGGGAACAGGATGAAGTTGGAACCATCTGTGGGCCAGCATTTTCATCTGATCAACTGACTTTACCTCGTTGACACTTTTTTCACTTGAATACTTCTCAGTGTACTTATTGCATCTCTGCTTCTCATTGCTGGTATTTTGCAGAGTACTTCGCCTCTCGCTCTCCTACTTAATAATTTCCTTGTGCCGTTTTACAACAAATACTTTCAGCATAGCGTAAATTATCACATGTTTATTGCACTCCCCGAATGCAGGTGAGAAATTTTAATTTAAGATTTGATATTGGCAGTGAAGGTTCCCTGTATATTATTCTGATTCGTAACTTCGTCTGCCTTAGATATGGGTTGTTAGTGCTCAGCACTATTCTCATTTAGAGAATTTAAGTGTTTTATTAACATTATTGGCTTTGCCTCTTTTGATGGGAAGGTTCTTGTTACCTAATCTGTTATTACCCGTGTAGTTGCAATAGTAATTAGTTATTGCGAGGGCGTGTTATTACTGTCCCGGTGGCCTGGTGGCAACAGCTCTTGCTTCACACACGGAGGGCCCGGGTTCAATTCCCGGCGGGGTGGAAATATTTCGACGTGTTTCCTTACACCTGTCGTCATGTTCACCTAGTAGCAAATAGGTACCTGGGTGTTAGTCGACTGGTGTGGGTCGCATCCTGGGGGACAAGATTGAGGACCCCAGTGGAAATAAGTCAGACAGTCCTCGATGACGCACTGACTTTCTTGGGTTATCCTGGGTGGCTGACTCTCCGGGGTCAGCCACCCAGAAAATCTTGTCACTACGAAAGCAAAAGACTTGGCAGACGATGCACCATCCCCCCAATGAAAAGCAGGGGTGTCACTAGCACGTTAAGAGACCATACAATAAGTGTCAGGGGCCCGAGACTGTTCAGCTGCCTCCCAGCACACATAAGGGGGATTACCAACAGACCCCTGGCAGTCTTCAAGCTGGCACTGGACAAGCACCTAAAGTCAGTTCCGGATCAGCCGGGCTGTGGCTCGTACGTTGGTTTGCGTGCAGCCAGCAGCAACAGCCTGGTTGATCAGGCTCTGATCCACCAGGAGGCCTGGTCACAGACCGGGCCGCGGGGGCGTTGACCCCCGGAACTCTCTCCAGGTAAACTCCAGGTCTCCAGGTGGTTGTGGGGGCGGAGGGAAGGGGGACCAAGGTGGTGAGGGGGATAGCGGGTGAGTGAGCTGTGGTTATATGGAGTGGGGGGCGCCTGAATCCTGTTGTGTGTCCTTATGCTGTTGTTGTTGTTGCTTCCCAGACAAGAGGGCACACAACCTGGCCATACATAAGGGCCACATAATTAGATCACACCACAGGATTGCACAATAAAGTCACACACAACAGGGACACACAACATCACCACAAAACAGGGCCGCACATCAGGGCCACACAACAGGGCCGTACAACAGGGCCACACAACAGGGCCACACAACAGGACCACACAACAGGGCCGCACAACAGGACCACACAACAGGATCACACAACAGGACCACACAACTGGATCACACAACAGGACCACACAACAGGACCACACAACAGGGCCGCACAGCAGGGCCGCACAACAGAACAGAAGATGAGTTTGAGGGAAGAAGAGTCATGTTTCTCCTCGGTGTTCGAGTCAACAACATGCTTAAGTAAGGCAGCTTCACTAAAAAGCAAACTTAATATCTCTCATCTTCCTTATTCATATTAACCTTGCATCACCCGGATCACTTTCCATGCCAACCTTCAAGACAGGCAGAGAGGAGAGAGGGAGAGTAGGAAGAGGAAAAGGATGGAGAGTGAGAGGGATGGAGGAGAGGGAGAGGAAGGGTAAAGGATGAAGGGAGAGAGAAAGGGAAGGGAGGAGATAGGTAGAGAGCGAGGGAGCGAGAGAAAGAGAGAGAGAGAAAGAGAGAGAGAGAGAGAGGTAGAGAAAGAAAGAGAGAGAGAGAGAGAGAGAGAGAGAGAGAGAGAGAGAGACAGAGAGAGAGAGAGAGGGAGGGATCTATTGTGAGTCTCCCACTGTAACAATATATTCCTTTCGCAACTTCTTGTTAATCCCCTAAAGTCTTAGTACTCTCCCCCACACTCCTACATCCCATCTTCCCCAACCTCCATTTCCTTTCCCTCTCTTTTCCCCACTCCGACTATTTATCGGAATTAAAAAATTGTCTCTTCTTCGTCCCTTTTCTCCTTCCATCTTTTCTTTTTCGTGATCTTTTCTTCTGTTTGTGCCTCTTCCTCTTACCCGTTCATGAGGTGTGTGTAATTTTTCTGTTTGTAATTACAGTTTTGTAATTACCTGTTTCCTGTTAGAATACCCTTACCTGTTCCTGTTTTATTACTCTTTATGGGCTTTCATTTAATATATATATATATATATATATATATATATATATATATATATATATATATATATATATATATATATATATATATATATATAGGTCTTTGTGGCATTTATTATATATATATATATATATATATATATATATATATATATATATATATATATATATATATATATATATATATATATATTTTATATTATATATATATATATATATATATATTTTATATTATATATATATATATATATATATATATATATATATATATATATATATATATATATATATATATATATATATATATATATATATATATATATAATGTCATACCAAATAGGTAAAATTAGCCAATTAGCAAGAACAAAGTTAAAATGAAGTCCTTTCTAAAATTTTCTCTTATATTTTTAAAGATATATATATTTTTTCATTTATGTTAATGTAAAAATTAATAATTTTGTGCCAAAAGAACCTTAGAAAACTTACCTAACCTTATTATAACAAGCGCAATTTAATTTAGGCTAATCCAACCAAATATATTTTAGATACGTTTACAGTAATTTAATAATAAACACAATGAAATATATTTTTTCGTTAGGTTCAGAATGATTTTTGCGAAATTGTTGCATACACAAATTTTCGCTTGCCTTATTCGGCAAGAAGAGCGTTGCTATTTAAGCGAAACTAGCAAGTTTTACCTATTCGGCACGACATAAATATAATGGAGATAGATTTTCCTCTTGAAATTCATAAACATATTTTCATTTTACATTTCCAAACATCTCAGTCTTAAATCCCCATCATCAGCGCTATAATATAAAAAAAAATTATACCAAGTAGAATATATGTAATTTTCACACAAAAGACAAATACGTTCGTTTTTTAAAACAAAGTAAAAAATAAACTAAGTAAAAAATAAACTAAAGTTAACCACTAAAACTTTACTATGTTGCAATAACTAATGAAACAGTGAACTAACACAAGATATAAAAATTCATGCAACAGCAGAAATTTTTTTCTGCTTGAACAGTTGTAAGGATGTCGAGAACTGTTCTCAGTGTGTACAGGGATGCTGAGATGATTACGTCGCGTCTCTGAGGTGTTGAGGTCTGACCTGTCAAGTTTCCAGAGGTAAGAGGACTGTTGGTTAAGTCACAGTGATTAAAACCTTCACTGAATTAACACAGCCAGAGTCGCTGCACATCACAGCTGGTGAAGTTATCGTGACGAGGACAGTGAACCTCTCAGAAAAGTGCACATATCCTCAAGAAGAAAGTAATAGAAGAAAGTACTCGAAGTAGTAGTAGTAGTAGTAATAATAGTAGTAGTAACAGTAATAGTAGTAATCGTCGTCGTCATCAGTGATCTCTATTTACAATTTGAGGTCTCGATAGGAGCAATGCAGTAAGGAAAGATTTATACCTATACAAGTATTCTGAGAAGAGATGTTTGAAATATCATGAGGTACTACCTACATATCGAACATCACACCTCGAACAGACAACAGGAGGCCCTGGCTCACAAAGCGGAGGATTCACTCTGCTTGAAAGTACTGATACTATGTTGATTATGGAATGAAAGTTGAATTAAATTTGTGGAAATGAGAACTCCAGTATATTACTCACTTCTTTGATAATGTGAGTAATAATGTTACGTAAGATAGACTAACGTATTATGTATATTTAAAGACTATGATGATACAGATTGTTGTACGAAAGCTTTCTCAGCGGACTTTATAATAAATGATTTGGAAAAGCATAATGTAGAAAATAATTAAACAATTGATTAACTTCAATGCAAAGCAGATCAGAATTTGAACAAATACAAACTCTAATAATAAAGACTATATCAATATTAACATTATATAATACAGCACATTAACTAGGGTAATTTGAACCTAACTTAGTAAATGTTAGTGTTCTCTATTCAGGTTCAAACGTTCCATTGATATTCATAATGAAAGTATCCAGAAATACCAGTGTTGAATTTTCTTCAGTTTCACATGTACCTTTAATGTTAAGGTGTTTCAAGTTGAGAAATGTTACAAATCTACGTAATTGTCATAAATCTTTAAAAATAAAAATGAGAAAAGTTATCCACATACCAATAAAAGTTTTAAAGCCATGTGAACACCTGTGTAACCATATCTTTGTAATAATAAAAACAACAAAGCCTTTGCAAAATAATGGACCAAGAAGTGAACCATAGCAACCCCAGCTGTCTGCGAATACAAGTCATCATTAAATATAAAAACTTAATCTAATTTACCAATTTCCAAAATGTTGGTGAGTGACTCTTAAAAGTTTGATAAAATGGAATGAAAGTAATCTTTACTTGTTTTTGTTTCTATAATAAATTTAAGGTTATTCTTCGCATTAGATATTACTAGGATCTTATCATACATCATGGGCTGTTTATGGATTCTTTCATTCTAATTTTATTTTCATTATATTTTTCTACATTAACCTTCATCATTCATTTATTATTCTACTTGCGCACTTGATTCCCGTATTTTGAAAGATTCTTGTAATCCAAATTTTAAAATATGCATAAGATTATTGGGTCAGTTGAGTGTATATATATATATATATATATATATATATATATATATATATATATATATATGTATATATATATATATATATTCATGTTCTCCAAGAATTTTTACGCTTTTCGGTATTTTTTTTATTTTCACACCATATTTTAGTGATTTTTTTTCATTCGTTTAAGAATTACTTTCTCCAATTGAAATTATGAACCTTTTCCAAACATTCTCTATATATTTCGAAGGTGTCGTTCTAATTTTAGTGTTGGCAGTTATGGTCCAGTTCATGGTGTGCGTGTTCGTTTGTAAATACATTGTGGAATTTCATATTTATATGTCACGTACATTTTCTTCTTAAATTCAAGAGTTGAAATATCAAACATTTTTATTCATTATGTTTGGGCTCTCAAATTTTCTCTTATCTTTTATTTTGACAGTTTGAATTTAAAGTTAGGTTTCCACCAGTTTTTGATAGTACTGTTTTTTTCCTACAAATCTATTTAATTGTATATTTAGAATATTCGTTCCTGGCTTCATTTTTCTTCCTCACATAATTTTCAGAGTTTAAAAGCTTTATTGATTTCAGGTTTGTGTTTCTTTTTCGTGACTTTCAGGCAGTTGTTTCTGATCTGATTTTAATTTATTTCTGTTTCTCATTTTAGAACTGAATTATTTTGTGTCAGTGTCATATATGTTACATAAATATATTACTGTACTGTAATACTTTCTTATAGTTGTCTGAAAACTCTGTTAGATTAGCCTGCCTACCTTTGTTGTACATTGTATTATTTAGTATGTCTCTCCTTGTCTAAGTTATAATTTGCTACCAACATTATTCTAATAGTACATAAACCACTTTATCCATGCGAGTTTACATAATTCACACAGAGAAATTCTTCTTTTTTTCCAGTAAACACTGGGTGCCGTCTAGCTGGTACGTTGCCTTCTCTCACTCGAGTGTGTTGCTGCATCCACTCCATTTCTGATTTACTATCCTATACTATGGAAAAATACAAGCATACAGAACAATCACTTATTTGGCTGACGTCTTGCTCGGTGGAGGTTCTTCCCAATCATTACACCTTGAGTGAAACGTTGTCCAAATAAGGTTTACTTCCGCAGGCTTGTGTCATTCTACGTATCGGCGTCTCGCCCAACAAGTTAATTTCTCATACTATAATATTTTTTGCTTTATCTTGGTCAGCTTTGAAGTAAATATTTTAATGTATTAGTTCTTAATTCAACATGCCAAGCTCTTGTCTCTCCCCAGTATTGTTAAACGATGGGTTGTGCATCAACACGTACGAATGGTTTCCTTCATGGATGTGGCTCTTCCTTTAAAAGCTCAATATATGTTTGTCAGTGAAAGTAGGAATTCTTTCACAGATACTGTTAGTACACTACCTCGTCCTCCATAAGCCGAACCACTTATTACACCATTGCACTCGTTTTACGCCACATAATACATCACATATTTCAACTATTTCGCTATTTTACACTGTATATCACACCAACAATTACATAATATAATTCTTCTCAACAATGAATAGTTGCAATTTTTTTCTGCATTTTCCCTCTTTGTAATTGCTATAACACTTAATGTTAACATTTCCTATACAGAGGTCTCTCTAAAAGTCTTTTTGAGATTAATGCAGTATTGATTCCATTTACTCTTGAAATATGTTTGTTTATGTTTCTAGGAATATTCAGTTGTTACTTTTTCACTATGTTTCCTTCTACGATCAGTTTTAATATTTCATAAGTGGCAGAAGTTATTAGGCTCCATAGAAATTTCTCTTCATTTTTAGTTTTCCTTGTGTCTGTGTACTCACCTATTTCTACTCACCTATTTGCCTCTACACTGGTCGGTACTAGGTCACTCTCCCTGCACCATGAGCTTTATCATACCTCTTCTTAAAGCTATGAATGGATCCTGCCTCCAATACATCGCTTCCCAAACTATACCAATTCCTGACTACTCTGTGACTGAAGAAGTACGTCCTAACATCCCTGCGATTCATTTGTGTCTTCATTTCCAACTGTGTCCCCTTGTTGCTGTATCCCATCTCTGGAACATTCTGTCTCTCTCCACCTTGTCAATTCCTCTCAGTATTTTATATGTCGTTATCATGTTCCCCTATCTCTCCTGTCCTCCAATGTCGTCAGGTCGATTTCCCTTAACCTTTCCTCGTAGGACATCCCCTTAGTTCTGGGACTAGTCTTGTTGCAAATCTTTGCACTTTCTCTAGTTTCTTTACGTGCTTGGCTAGATATGGGTTCCAAATTGGTGCCGCATACTCCAATATGGGCCTAACGTACACAACGTACAGGGTCCTGGACGATTCTTGATTAAGATGGCGGAATACTGTTCTGAGGTTTGCTAGGCGTCCATATGCTGCAGCAGTTATTTGGTTGATGTGTGCCTCAGGGGTTGTGCCTTGTGTTATACTCACCCCAGGATCTTTTTCCCTGACTGAGGTTTGTAGGCTCTGGCCCCCTAGACTGTATTCCGTCTGCAGTCTTTTCCCTTCTCCAATTTTCATAACTTTGCACTTGGTGGGGTTGAACTCCAGGAGCCAATTGCTGGACGAGGCTTGCAGCCTGTCCAGATCCCATTGTAGTTCTGCCTTGTCCTCGTCCGACTGAATTCTTCTCATCAACTTCACATCTACAAACAGGGAGACTTCGGAGTCTGTTTCTTCCGTCATGTTCACGAATACCAGAAACATCACCGGTCCTAGGATTGACCCCTGTGGAACCCCACTCGTCACAGGCGCCCACTCTGACACCTCGCCTCGTACCATGACTCGCTGCTGCCTTCCTGATAGGTATTCCCTGATCCATTGTTGTGCCTTCCTTCTTATCCCTGCCTGGTCCTCCAGTTTTTGCACTAATCTCTTGTGTGGAACTGTGTCAAACGCCTTCTTGCAATTCAAGACAATGCAATCTACCCACCCCTCTCTCTCTTGTCTTACTGCTGTCACCTTATCATAGAAGTCCAGTAGGTTTGTGACACAGGATTTCCCGTCCCTGAAACCGTGTTGGCTGTTGTTGATAAGCTCATTTCTTTCTAGGTGTTACACCACTCTTCTGATAATCTTCTCCATGACTTTGCATACTATACCTGTCAGTGATACTTGTCTATAGTTTAGTGCTTCTTGTCTGTCTCCTTTTTTTTAAAAAAAGGGACTACATTTGCTCTTCTATGCCTCAGGTAATCTCCCTGTTTCGATAGATGTGTTGAATATTGTTGTGGGTACACAGAGCACCTCTGCACCCTCTCTCAGGACCCATGGAGAGGTGTTATCCAGCCCCATTGCCTTTGAGGTGTCTAGTTCACTCAGCAGCCTCTTCACTTCTTCCTCAGCTGTATGTATTGTGTCCAACACTTGGTGGCGTACCCCACCTCTCCCTCTTTCTGGAGTCCCTTCTGTCTCCTCTGTGAACACTTCCTTGGATCTCATGTTGAGCTCCTCACATACTTCTCATTTCTGGCTCTACGATTGCTTTCCTTATTCTCCTGGGTCCTTTGCCTTCTATACTTCTTCCATTCCCTAGCGCACTTGATTTTGGCCTCCCTACACCTTTGGGTGAACCATGGGCTCATCCTGGCTTTTTCATTATTTCTGTTACCCTTGGGTACACACCTCAGCTTCCTTGCATATTGTTGTCAGGTATTGCATCATCTCGGTTACTGACTTCCCTGCCAGTTCTGTCCCGCTGAACCCCATTCAGGAAGTTCTTCATTTCTGCGTAGTCCCCCTTCTTGTAGTTTGGTTTCATTCGTCCGGCTCTTCCTGCTCCCCCCTCCGCTTGCAACTTAACTGTGTATTCAAATCTTAAAACCACATGATCGCTGGCCCCAAGGGGTCTTTCACATGTGATGTCCTTAATATCTCGCTGGTTTATCCTCTCCTTTCTCTCTCTGGTAGTGTCCCTTAAGTGTTGGTACATGAGGTTTTCCAGTACCACCTCCATCATCCTAGCTGTCCACATTTCTGGGCCCCCATGTGGCTCCAAGTTCTCCTAATTTATTTCTTTGTAGTTGAAGTCCCCCATGATCAGCAGCTTTGCCCTGCTCGCATGAACCCTTCTGGCCACTTCAGCCAGCGTGTCAACCATCGCTCTATTACTCTCATCATACTCTTGCCTTGGCCTCATGCTACTCTGTGGTGGGTTATACATCACTGCAATTAACACCTTGGGACCTCCAGACTGAAGCGTTCCTACTATGTAATCCCTTGCTTCTCCGCTGTCTCCTCCCTCCATCTCATCAAAATCCCATTGGTTTTTGACCAGTGTCACTCCTCCACCCCCTCTCTTCCCTCTGTCTTTCCTCAGGATCAGATATCCTGTTGGAAAAATGGCATCTGTTATACCTGTGAGCTTGGTTTCTGTGAGAGCTATGATGTCCAGTGATGCCTCTATGACTCTTTCATGCCACTCCCACTTATTTGTTATTCCATCAGCGTTTGTGTACCATACTTTCAGTTTCCTCTCCAATACTGTGTTTTGGGGGGTCTGTGAGGGTGCAGGACCTGGCAGTGTACTGTGGGATTCTATAACTGAGTGTTGGGTGGGAGCTGTGGGTGTGGATTGTGGTTTGTGTTGGGATAGCATGATTAGTTGTGGGGGTTCTGGGGATGGTTCTGTGTGTGCTTGCTCATGTTGCTCTGCCCTGCTCCAGTTGTCCTCTGCTGATTCTGTCCTTGTCTCTCCTCCTAGCTCCTTTCGCTTTTGTGCCATGTCCTTCAGCTCTCGTTCTGTTTGTGTTCTGTCTCGGTCTCGGAACACCCTCTTGTATTCTGCAGAGTCCTTCAACCGTGGTTTCTCTTGGAGGATCTTGTTCCACACTGTTTCTGTCCTGAAAATCTGCTTGATTGGTCGTTTTCTCCCCTTCAAATACCCTTCTATTCTCTGAAAATTTACTATCTCGACATGTCCTCTTCACCTATTTCTGTGATGATGTTCTCAATCTCCTTTGTTTCTGCCTGCCGCCTTTAAGTATGAGTCCTTCCCTTCCTCTCCTGAAGCCCATGAACTGACTTCACCCTCTCCTCCTCCCAATGCCTTTCTCTCTGTGACTGTGGTTCCTGTCTGTACATGGCCATTTTCTCCCTTGTTTTTTCCAGTAGCTCTTGGTGGCATGTTCGTGCCACTGCATTTGACCTATCCCCCTCTCCACCTGCACCCAGCTGCTCTCCCCCTTAACTCCTTGGTCCTGCTTAGTAGGCTGATGTGGCCTTAGTGTAAGTTATTCCTCCTTCCTTCCCGTTGGGCCTCCCAGCTTCATATGCTGTGTCGTCTCTGGTCAATACCCCTGCAACTCGCTTCAGCCTGCTTACCCCATCTTCTAGAACCCTTATCCTGGCTCCTGCAGTTTCGACTTGAGACTCCCATTTCTTCTTCCCCTCCTCCAACCTCTTTTCCAATTTCACAGAAAGCTTTCTCCATTTTTGTAGAAAGCTGTCCTAGTTTTCTCTCCCACTCTTGTTCCATCCTTTTGCACTGCTCTTCAATCCACTCCTCCCCACCAGTGAGTGAGTGTGTGTGTGTGTGTGTGTGTGTGTGTGTGTGTGTGTGTGTGTGTGTGTGTGTGTGTGTGTGTGTGTGTGTGTGTGTGTGTGTGTGTGTGTGTGTGTGTGTGTGTGTGTGTGTGTGTGTGTGTGTATGTGTGTGTATGTGTGTGTGTGTTTTGTGTGTGTGTGTGTGTGTGTGTGTGTGTGTGTGTGTGTGTGTGTGTGTGTGTGTGTGTGTGTGTGTGTTTTGTGTGTGTGTGTGTGTGTGTGTGTGTGTGTGTGTGTGTGTGTGTGTATGTGTATGTGTGTGTGTGTGTGTGTGTGTATGTTTTCTGTGTGTATTTGTTTGTGTGTACACTTATAGAAAAATAAAATATTACAATTAATGTCCGCAGACTGACTTTGACTTTGTGGTGAGAGTTCTGAACAATATCGAGAATTTTTTTTTTTTTAATCAGTTGCCACTGCAGAAAAAGTAACAGTGGCTCATCCTATATCCAACTGCAGATTTAAAGGAACGAGCAAGACCTGAACCCACGTTGGAGCTACTGTTAGTCTGTCATGCACTGACATGTCTTAGAAGGCCAAGAGCTATAAAGTGGTAATTACGTTCTCAACTACTGGTGAGAGAATTTCTGTTTAAAAATTTGTGCAAATGTAATTGTAGTCTGGGGCGCTAACACTGAATTAAGGTTGTAGTTGTTACTGAAGCCAATATTGTCAAATGGCTTCAACAAAGAGGTTGCAGTCGTTAGACCAAATGTTCAAAGTGAGCCCTTAATTTAGACTACTAAGGAGGCCATTTTTATCTGAGAGGAAGAAAAGATGGCTTTCAAATAGAATTGTATAACAACGGAATGAATTATAAAGCAAACTGAAAAGGCTACAACCTCTGGCAATTTTAATTAGCTTTTTAAGAGACTAAATATAGAAGACAATACACCGTGAGATTAGTTCTGGATCTGTAGCTACAAATAGGAAATTACAAAGTGGTAATTACCAAAGAGAAATTCAGAGAAACATTCACGAAAGTTGATAGAAATATGCAAAGACCTGCGCATAGGATTCAAGAACCTTACATTAGAGTGTGAAGAGCTACTTGAAGGCTGGGGAGTCTGAGCAGACCATCAACAAGTAGAAAAAAACCACGCAGCAGAAAAAGAAATAACTAAGAATAATGTGCGGAAAAGCAGTGAGATCAGTCAACATATCTCTATGGGTAATAAGAAAAGGAAAGAAACCACTCTGAGACCTAACTACGATGGTTTTCATCCAGTCATTCCAGACGGAGTACCTACTAAAAAACTAATAATAAGGAAATTTAATATAACAGACAAAATTTAATATAACAGGATTATTTAAGAAACTCAAAAAGAAACTTGGTCATAAAGATTTCCAAATTTTCCAGTAGTAGTTGATGGTCATTATTTTAGAAATAGGTTTTTATCAAGAATATGATTTCAGCATCAAACGAAGGTAAAATAAAAAATGAATGGTATTTTTAATGAAGTTTTTAATTTTTTTTTCATGAATGAAATTCTTAAATAATCAAAGGTGTATTTCTAAAGGAGTGAATATGGGCTTACTATATCAAGTACTAAATTACCGCTGACGTGTTCAACACTAACACAAAGAAACAACCTATTATTTGGGACGTTTTGAATAGAAGTTTTTCTCGGGCAAACACGTAGGTGAGTTGTTTCGCAGTCCTTATTGGTAGAAGGAAATGTGTGATATCGCGACCTCCAGTCTAGTATGACAACTTGTTGAGACTTCGAGTATGCTGTATGATTTCCCTCCATCTGGAGCGCTGTAGAAAAGAGGGAGGGGTCATGACCCCCTTGCTTAGAGGTAATTTCTCCATATAAATAAATAAATTATATATATATATATATATATATATATATATATATATATATATATATATATATATATATATACATTGTCTCAACGTCCACAGCAGGACTCGAACCTGCTAACTCTATATCAGAGTCCACAGTACTTTACCACGAGACTAGACCTGCGATAAGTATGGGCGCTTAGCCGAAGCTGAAGTTGAAGAGGTACGGGGTAGATTTAAGAATGTAATGTTAGAGTATTAAGCAGGAGTGTGTGGTTACAGGAAAGTGGGTGCAGGAGGGAAGAAAAGGGACTGGTGGAACGATGAGGTAAAGAGTTAGAAAAAGTTACCATATGAGAGATTTTTATAATGAAGTGATGCAAGGAGAGAGGAGTATATGGTGAGACAGAGAGAGGTTAAGAGAATGGTGAAGTGTAAAAGGAGAGCAAATGAAGGAGTGGGTGAGATGCAGTCAACAAATATTGCAGAGAATACGAAAAGGTTTTGGGGTGAGATTAATTAGTTGGGAAAGCATAGGGAACGAATGGATATGACAGTTTCAAATAGGAAAGGAGAGTCATTAGATGGGGAGTTGGATGTATCGGGAAGATTAAAGTAATTTTGAGAAAATGTTAAATGTTGATGAAGATAGGGAATTTGTACTTCATGTATTGGGCCGGGAGGTATAAATAACATCTTGTACGAGTGAGGAAAAGCTAATTTGTGAGTGTGAGAGAGGTCTGTGAGACAGAGGGTAAAATGAAAGGGGTAAAGAAGTTGGTATTGATGGGATAAAGGCAGAAATCTTAAAGCAGGTAGGGAGTTTTTGGAATGGTTGGTGCTTTTATTTAATAAATGTGTGGAAGAGGAGAAGGTACCTAGAAATTGGTAGAGAGCATGTAAAGTTTCTGTGTATAAAAGCAAACAGATATAGTCGTTATTGAAAGAATTAAGAGTAAGATAGAGAGCAGGATCGTAGATGAACAGGGAGGCTTTAGGAAGGGTAGGGGGTGTGTAGACCTAATGTTTACAGTGAAGCATATAAATGAACAGTACTTAGATAAGGGTAAAGAGGTTTGCGTTGCATTAATGAATGTGGAAAAGGCATATGATAGGGTGGATAGGGGAGTAATGTATCAGATGTGGCAAATGTATGGAATAGCCACGTGGTAGGTTACTGAGAGCAGTGAAGAGTTTTTCCGAGGCTAATTAGGCTCAGGTTAGATCATGTAGAGGAAAGGGAGATTTTTTCCCAGTAACAGAAGGCTTTAGACAGGGATGCATGATGTCACTGTGGTTGTTCTATATATTTTTAGATGGGGTTGAAAAAGAAGTGAATGCTTGGGTGTTGGTATGAGATGTGGGATTAAAAAGAGAGAGGAACTAACACAAAGTGGGAGATGTCACAGATGTTTTTTGCTGAAGACACTGTGCTCCTGGAAGATTCTGAAGAAAAGTTGGAGAGGTTGGTGGACGAGTTTGGTAGGGTATGTAAAAGAAGGAAATTAAAAGTGAACATAGGAAACAACAAGATAATGAGGAAAACAAAACAATTAGTGAAAAGTGGGTTTATGAAAAATGAGGTAAATCATAGAATTAATGAGAGAAAAAAAGGTGATTGGAGTACTGAGGAATCTGTTGAGACAAAGAAAGTTATGCATGGTAGCAAAGAGGGGAATGTATGAGAGTATAGTGATACCAACGCTCTCTTATGGGTATAAAGCATAGGTGGTGAATGTTGCAACAAGAAGGCTGGAGGCAGTGGAGATATCTTGCCAGAGGGCAATGTGTGGTGTGTATAAAATGCAGAGAATCCGTAACTTGGAGATTAGAAGGAGGTGCGGGGTTTCTAAAAGTATTACACAGAAGAGAGAGGAGGGGTTGTCTAGGTGGTTCGGACATTTAGAGAGGATGGAACAAAATAGTATGACTTGGAGGGCATTTAAATATCTAGTGGAAGGAGAGGGTAAAGGAGGTTTTATGTGCGAGGGGCTTGAACTTCCAGCAAGCGTGCTTGAGTGTGTTAGGAGCGATTGGAGACGAATGGTTTTTATGACTTGGCGTACTCTTCGACTGTGACACAAGCAACATTTATGAAGAGATTCAGGAAAACCAGGTAGCCAGACTTTAGTCCTGGAGGTGGGAAGTATAGTGCCTGCACCCTGAAGGACGAGTGTTAATGTGTTGCAGTTTTTTAATGGTAGTGTAGGCGCATCCCTGGCAAGAAGGTGATGGAGTGAATGATTATGAAAGTGTTTCTTCTTTTTCTGGCCACCCAGCCTTGTGGGAAACGACCGATGTGTTTATATATATATATATATATATATATATATATATATATATATATATATATATATATATATATATATATATATATATATGCAAAACAACCACTCTGAAAGAATAGAGAAATTCCAAGCGCTTTCGTGACTACTCACATTATCAAGGAACTATGAAAGTAAAGCATCCAAGGAAGCTATATAAGGGGTCTGGCCAGCACCTCACTATCAGATCCCACAACGGTTAAACACCTGACGCGCGCCGACCCAACTTGGATAGGTCCTTTGCACAACTCACCCCACAAACTATTCTTCCCAAGAAAATTTAAAAATTATTTGTCCAGTGTATTATTAAATTCTTCCCAAATTCTATTAATTATAAATGGATCTAATTTATATTAACCAAAGGAAATATTCATATTATTGTCAAAACTGCTTTTTATGAAACAAGATTCAATTATATTCCTGTTGACCATGGACCAAGGATTCGCTTAATACAACTTTCTCAACTTCTTGAAAATCAATTGGATGGTTAAAATCTCTTACATGAATAAATAGAGCATTGGAATCTTGTCCAGTTCCAATGCTATATTTATGTTGTTTTAATCTTAGTTCGAGATTTTTACCAGTTTGACCGTAATAAACTTTATCGCAAATTTTACAAGGAATCTTATAGACACATCCATCAGCATTTTGGGGGGAATTCTTTATCAAAAGTTTTTTTACTGTATCAAGATTTTTGAATACAACTTTAATATTAAAAGTCTTAAGAAGAGAAGGCATATCAACCAAGTTTTCATGGTAAGGGAGAACCAACATATTTTTAGTTGAATAAGGCTGGTTGTCCCTTTTTGGATTGTAAAAAGTATTTCTAGCAACTTTAAAAGACTTATCAATTACATTTCTTGGGTATTTTAAATCATTACCTATTTCATAAATTTTGGATATTTCCTCATCTATGAACTCAGGACTACAAATTCGTAAAGCTCTCAAAAACATTGATGAGAAAACAGACAGTTTGACTAT
Organism: Cherax quadricarinatus; assembly: GCF_038502225.1. Classification (NCBI taxonomy): domain Eukaryota; kingdom Metazoa; phylum Arthropoda; class Malacostraca; order Decapoda; family Parastacidae; genus Cherax; species Cherax quadricarinatus. The sequence continues at coordinate 25,420,911 of NC_091305.1, forward strand.
CTTGATGCGAGGAATACTAGTGGACATAGGAACAGTTATTTGTAGGTTTTCTGTAAATTTTAAATTTGAATTCATTATTACCCTTAATAATTAAAACATCTAGAAAAGGCAATGAGTTATTTTCTTCAAACTCAACAGTAAAATTTATAGAATGGGCTAAGCTATTTAATTTTCCTAGGAAATGGTGTATATCTACATTTTTGGGCATAAGACACAAAATATCATCAACATATCTGAACCATTTAGCTCTATTAGGGAGGATTGCTGGTGTCTTTTTTCTGTCTCATAAACATGCAAGATTTCAGGTACATCTTGCTACTTCTACTTACACTTAGGTCACACTACACATAAATGTACAAGCATATATATACACACCCCTCTGGGTTTTCTTCTATTTTCTTTCTAGTTCTTGTTCTTGTTTATTTCCTCTTATCTCCATGGGGAAGTGGAACAGAATTCTTCCTCCGTAAGCCATGTGTGTTGTAAGAGGCGACTAAAATGCCGGGAACAAGGGGCTAGTAACCCCTTCTCCTGTATACATTATTAAATTTAAAAAGAGAAACTTTCGTTTTTCTTTTTGAGCCACCCTGCCTTGGTGGAATACGGCCGGTTTGTTGAAAATATACATACAGGGCAGGGTGACCCAAAAAGAAAGAAAACCCCCAAAAAGAAAATACTTTCATCATTCAACACTTTCACCTCACTCACACATAATCACTGTTTTTGCAGAGGTGCCCAGAATACAACAGTTTAAAAGTATATAAGTATAAAAATACACAATATATCCCTCCAAACTGCCAATATCCCAAACCTCTCCTTTAGAGTGCAGGCATTGTACTTCCCATTTCCAGGACTCAAGTCAGGCTATATAAAATAACCGGTTTCCCTGAATCCCTTCACTAAATATTACCCTGCTCATATATATATATATATATATATATATATATATATATATATATATATATATATATATATATGTGTGTGTGTGTGTGTGTGTGTGTGTGTGTATAAATATACATCAATAACAACACTGCACTAGCCAAGGATTCGAACCCATGTTGTACTGGCCTGCCTCATGGTAAGCTAGAACCACATGACGCTTTAAACCACAGGACCACCCAACCCTACAAGAATGGCGCAGCCAGCAATGCTAGCTGTTGGGCCGCCATCCGAGGGCATATGGAGGTGTGGGAGCTTCTAAGCTAATTTCATTCTCATCCCTGTTTGGTGTACCAGCCTCACGAGCAGCATTTACATATTATTGTAACCACGAACGAGTGGTATTGATCAATAACAACACGGCGCTAGCCAAGGATTCGAACCCATGTTGTACTGGCTTGCCTCTTGGTAAGCGAAATCCACATGACGCTTTAAACCACAGGACCACCCAACCCTACAAGAATGATGGACTGAACACATCGATTCCAGGCTGAAGGACTGATTACCTCAAACTCCTCCTCTCCTTACCCTTTTCTACTTTGTATTGGACTGATGAAGCCACTGTGTGGCTAAACGTTTCTTCAGTACAGATTCCCATATGTTGCAGGAGTGAGTGAAGGAGAGAGAGAGAGAGAGAGAGAGAGAGAGAGAGAGAGAGAGAGAGAGAGAGAGAGAGAGAGAGAGAAGGGTACAGGAAGTGCCCCTAGGCATACCAGTGCCCATAGCCAGAAGGATGAATATTATAGCATTAGAAAAATCCCACAAGCATTGATATTGTAATAGCCTAAACGAAATTAACGTGGCAATAATAAAAACCACGGTCATATTCTGCTATGTTATCATTAACTTTACATACATAAATATATTGTCAGTGATAAAGAAGTCACTGGCAATTTTTGGGTAACTACCCACGGGAATGTGTGTCCATTTAAAGTGGACAAGAAAATGGTAACATTTAAAGGGGAGACTTCAAAAAGTTGTGTAAATTAAATGGGGCTCATTAAAATATACTTATTTAAAGAGGGAGGCTTCTGCAGTAACAAGGATGAAGGGCACAGTTATTCAACCCACATATTTCTGAGGCAAACTCTGGTTCAACCTTCAGAAACTGCAGGAAAATTAGTCCCTATTTCCTCGGTGTGGCACTACATTAAAGACAATCTAATGCATTCGTGTAAGATCCTAATTTTAGACTGTGTACTATTGCCTCAACTAAAAACGCATCTAATTTGAACAACCCGTCACTGATATTGTATAATGAATCGTGCAGTGGCGGCTCGTGTATAGGCACTGTGGAACTGCAGCACCCGATATTTTCACTCGATATTATCGATAACATTCAATATGAGTCTTTTTTTTTGTTTTTTAATTCTTTCTTTATACTTGTACATTATATAATCCTTAAGCTTAATATTAGTCAGTAGCCATCCCCTAGTATATGAAAAAACTACAAAAATCCTTTTACGGAACTGTGCGCTTCACAGTTCCAGCGACTCAGTGCTTGGCTGTTGTGTGCATGTGCACATGTCTGAGAAAAGACGCTGCACGCTAGGTAGAAAGAGCACTGTTGCTGACGCAGTGCCGTCCCTGTTGTGCAGTGTAAGATAGTGTTTCTTTTTGACTCAGCGACGTGTGTTGTGCTTAAAAACCATAGACCATAGTCTTGATTGTGATAAAGTGTAGGATTAGATCATTATCATGCTTTCAGCTATTTTAATTCATAGTTTTTTTCGGTTCCTTTATTTTACACAATATTAAAACAATGACTAAAATTTTTCTGAAGCAGCACCTCCACTAATTTTAGCTACGAGCCACCACTGAATGATTGCCTATCATGCTTAATAATTGCCGATTCTACAATATTCCTTTCAAGCCAAGAAGAACAAGGGAATGTGGCTCTTGCTTCCTACCAGTTTGCCGGGTTCTTACAAGCTCTAATATGGTTGAAAATCGCTTTCAACTACTGTGTTATATGTATCGAATAACAGGGTTAGGAAATTCTCATTACTAATGGTTTTCCCGTTTGTCCCAAATAGGAGAGACTGCAACTATTGCAACCAACTCTGTAGACACCACCAGCACGTTGTTGCGGTGAATTCTTTATCAGAATGCTTCTAACAGTCCTTGAATTTTTAAATACTACTTGTATATTAAATCATCTAAGAGCCCAGAATGTCCTAGTCCTCCCATACAACGAGAATTTATCTATCCTGTCGAATGCTCTTAGAAGATTTAATATACAAGTAATATTTAAAAATTCATGGACTGTTAGAAGCATTCTGGTAAAAGAATTCACCCCAACAACGTGCAATAAAGTAGGTGAAGCATTTAAAGAGGGTGTGGTAGGTAAGTTTGGGGTGCCAGGTGCAAATGATAATGGGGCCCGTCAATTGAACTTTGTATAGAAATGGGTTTGGTTATAGGTAATATATATTTAAAAAAAGAGGATAAAAATGTATACAAGATATGATGCAGGGCATAATGACAGTTTGTTGGACTACGTATTGGTAGATAAAAGACTGTTAGGTAGACTTCAAGATGTATATAGAGGGGTATATAGAGGGGTCACAGATACATCACTTTTTAGTTGTAGCTACAATGAAAGTAAAAGGCAGATGAGATACAAGGGAAATGGAAGCAGCAGGTAAGAGAGAGATGAAGGTTTATAAGCTAAAGGAGGAAGCAGTTAGGGTAAGATATAAACAACTATTGGAGGATAGATGGGCTAGTGAGAATATAAGCAGTAGGTTTGTAGATGAATGGTTCAAAGAACCGACAAGCAGTAGGGTTGAAGATGTATGGAGTAGGTTTAAGAATGTAGTGTTAGAGTGTTCAGCAGAGGTATGTGGTTACAGAAAAGTGGGTGCGGGAGGGATGAAGAGCGATTGGTGGAATGATGATGTAAAGTGTGTAGTAAGAGAGAAAAAGCATATGAGAGGTTTTTACAAAGTAGAAGTGATGCAAGGAGGGAGGAGTATATGGACAAAAAAAGAGAGGTTAAGAGAGTGGTGAAGCAATGTAAAAAGAGAGCAAATGAGAGAGTGGGTGAGATGTTATCAACAAATTTTGTTGAAAATAAGAAAAAGTTTTGGAGTGAGATTAATAAGTTGAGGAAGCCTAGGGAGCAAATGGATTTGACAGTTAAAAATAGGAGAGTAGAGTTATTAAATGGAGAGTTAGAAGTAATTGGAAGAGGGAGGAAATATTTTGAGGAACTGTTAAATATTGATGAAGATAGGGAAGCTGTAATTTCGTGTATAGGGCAAGGAGGAATAACATCTTGTAGGAGTGAGGAGGAGCGAGTTGTGAGTGTGGGGGAAGTTCGTGAGGCAATGGGTAGAACGAAAAGGGGTAAAGCAGTTTGGATTGATGAGATAAAGATATAAATGTTAAAAGCAGGTTGGGATATAGTTTTGGAGTGGTTGGTGCTTTTATTTAATAAACAAATGGAAGAGGGTAAGGTACCTAGGGATTGGCAGAGAACATGCATAATTCCTTTGCATGAAGGTAAAGGGGACAAAAAGAGAATACAAAAATAATAGGGGAATAAATCTGTTGAGTATGCCTGGTAAAGTGTATGGGAGAGTTATTATTGAAAGAATGAAGAGTAAGACGGAGAGTAAGATAGCAGATGAACAACGAGACTTTAGGAAGGGTAGAGGGTGTGTAGACCAAGTTTTAGCAGTGAAACATATAGGTGAACAGTATCTAGATAAGGGTAAAGAGGTTTTAGCGGCATTTATGGATTTGGAAAAGGCATATGACAGGGTGGATAGGGGGGCAATGTGGCAGATGTTGCAAATGTATGGAATATGAGCTGGGTTATTGAAAGGAGTGAAAATTTTTTACGAGAGTAGTAAGGCTCAGTTTATAGTATGTAGGAGAGAGGGAGATTATTTCTCAGTAAAAGTAGGCCTTAGACAAGGATGTGTGATTTCACCATGGTTGTTCAATATATTTATAGATGGAGTTGTAAGAGAAGTGAATACTCGGGTGATGGTAAAAGGTTTGGCGTTACAACTTAAAGAATCTAACACAAAGTGGAAGTTGTCGCATTTGCTCTTTTCTGATAACACTGTGCTTTAGGGAGATTCTGAAGAGAAGTTGCAGCGGTTGGTGGATGGGTTTGGTAGGGTATGTAAAAGGAGAAAATTGAAAGTGAATATAGGAAAGAGTAAGTTGACGATAAAAAAAATAAGTGATGAAAGATTGGAGATCAAGTTGGAGGGAGAGAGTATAGAGGAGGTGAATGTATTCAGATATTTAAGAGTGGACGTGTCAGCAGATGGGTCTTTGAAGGATGAGGTGAATCATAGACCTGATGAGGAGAAAAAAGTGAGTGGTGCATTAATGAGTCTGTGGAGACAAAAAGAACTTTGTCCTTGGAAGCAAAGAGGGAAATGTATGAGAGTATAGTTATACCAACGCTCATATATGGGTGTGAAACAAGGGTGGTGAATGCTGCAACCAGGAGAAGGCTAAAGGCAGTGGATATGTCGTGTATGAGGGCAATGTGTGGTGTGAATATAATGCAGAGAATTCGTAGTTTGGAAAATAGGAAGAGGTGCAGGATTACGAAAACTATTATCCAGAGGACTGAGGAGGGGTTGTTCAGGTGGTTCGGACATGTAGAGAGGATGGACCAAAATAGAATGACTTCGAGAGTGTATAAATCTGTAGTGGAGGGAAGGCGGGATAGAGGTCGGCCTAGGAAAGGTTGGAGGGAGGGGGTAAAGAAGGTTTTATGTGCGAGGGGCTTGGACATCCAACAAGCATGTGTGAGCGTGTTAGGTAAGAGCGAATGGAGACAAATGGTTTTTCGGACTTGATGTGCTGTTGGAGTGTGAGCAGGGTAATGTTTATAAAGGGATTCAGGGAAACCGGCAGACCGGACTTGAGTCCTGGATATGGGATGTACAGTGCCTGCACTCTAAAGGAGGGATGTTAATGTTGCAGTTTTATAACTGTAGTGTAAGTGCGCTTCTGGCAAGACAGTGATTGAGTGAATGATGGTGAAAGTTTTTCCTTTTCGGGCCACCCTACCTTGGTGGGAAACGGTCCATGTGTTTATATATATATATATATATATATATATATATATATATATATATATATATATTTCAACAAGTCGGTCGTCTCCCACCGAGGCAGGGTGACCCAAAAAAAGAAAGAAAATCCCCAAAAAGAAAATATTTTCATCATCATTCAACACTTTCACCACACTCACACATTATCACTGCTTTTGCAGAGGTGCTCAGAATACAACAGTTTAGAAGCATATACGTATAAAGATACACAACATATCCCTCCAAACTGCCAATATCCCAAACCCCTCCTTTAAAGTGCAGGCATTGTACTTCCCATTTCCAGGACTCAAGTCCGACTATATGAAAATAACCGGTTTCCCTGAATCCCTGCACTAAATATTACCCTGCTCACACTCCAACAGATCGTCAGGTCCCAAGTATCATTCGTCTCCATTCACTCCTATCTAACACGCTCATGCACTCTTGCTGGAAGTCGAAGCCCCTCGCCCACAAAACCTCCTTTACCCCCTCTTTCCAACCCTTTCGAGGACGACCCCCTCTTTCCTTCCCCTATAGATTTATATGCTTTCCATGTCATTCTACTTTGATCCATTCTCTCTAAATGACCAAACCACCTCAACAACCCCTCTTCTGCCCTCTGACTAATGCTTTTATTAACTCCACACCTTCTCCTAATTTCCACACTCCGAATTTTCTGCATAATATTTACACCACACATTGCCCTTAGACAGGACATCTCCACTGCCTCCAACCGTCTCCTCGCTGCTGCATTTACCACCCAACCTTCACAC
>NC_091305.1:25432688-25460188 GCF_038502225.1 Cherax quadricarinatus
GTTGGGGGAGTCGGTGATGTATATATAAATGGTCAGTAGGAATATATATATAACAGTAATAATAATAAGAAAAATAGAAAAAGAAGAGAAGAATTGCAAATCTATAAAATGAAGAAAAAAAAGAATAATAAAATTCGAACCATATAGAAAAAAATAGAAATGTCACCAGTAAGTGAAATGCGGTTGGCCAGAACCGTAGACTTCCGCGGAAAAAATATGCTTCCTTAGTATATCATGTTTTTTGTGTATTTAAAATGCTTTGTAGCTACAAATATTGAAGGATATCTTGTAATCTGTGTATAAAATATTGCCTCCTAAATGATAGGTGGGTTTAGCGCTTCCCTATCAGTAAATTATAATAAATTATTATTATTATTATTATTATTAGGGTTGAGTTCACTGATGCTATTGAATGGCTTTTGATCAAGGTATTTAATATTCTCTTTCTTGAATCCAACCGCCTCATTCTCTAGACGTTAATAAATCTCTTACGGATTTTGTGCTTCTCATCACTGTAATAATCAGGATTATGAAAATGAATTATTTTCAAGATTACAAAGATGTACCATCTCATGATTTTAAAAGTCAACTCGAAAAGTGTAAGGAGTCCTCGACTTGTCAGCACCCTTCCTTCCTGCATAAGGGACATTACCACCATATGTCTGACTCCCTTAAAGAGGGAATTTGATAAGTTTCTCAGGTAGGTTTCTGATCATCCGGGCTGTGGTGCGTACGGTGGATTGCTTGAGGGTAGCATTAACATCTTGGTCGATCTGGGCAGCAACCGATAGAACTGGTTAGAGACAAGGTCGCAGGGTCGGTGACCTCCGGAATCTTCGCTAGGTAAAAGTACGGTCAGGCCGTCAAGTACCTTCAACATAACTACACAAAACCTCAGTACTGCAGGTTTAGACAGTAACTTCATTAGATATTTCCAAACTTCTTAAAACATTTACAACTCAGTGAGGAATAACTAAATTCTTCAAGTATAGCTAACTTCACCAAATCTAATTTATTCATCAGGCCTCAGTTTATCATAAATTTCTAACGTCATCAAAGAATTTCCTCAAACCTAACTAATTTTAACAGACATTACTAATTTCATAAATCCCAGTAATGTGAAACATACCTGCTAATTAACTCTTTTTCCCTGTTTTACAAATTCACATTTCAGGATTATGAAAAATGAAAATATTATTTTTTAAACAATGACACTAGAAACTTGAGACATTGTGAGTATTTGTGCTTAAACTGATACTGCAGCGCAATAGCACACAACTCATACTGACTCATAATACAACAGTTTGCTAAGCAAATATTTGTGTTGGTACTCAGGATTTGCTGAACTAGCATTAGCAAAGAACTCACACAAAAATATAATTCAAGCTTATTTTTTTAATTTAAAGTCAGGTTGTTTTCCAGCACTTAAGAACTCTTCTTAAAACACGTCACTTAAATATTACCTAATTTCTTTACAAGGAAAATCTTTCAAAATCTTTCATGGTGTTAATACTATGCCATATAGGTAAAGGATTCTCGGTCGTGATTACTGTGGATGAATCTAAATGTAGCAATCAAGGAATTAAATTTTATTCAAGTGACATAACTGTGATATGTCAGTTGATATATCAGGGTTCTTCTACAGTAGAAAGACAGACACATTTATAAAGGCAGAAAGACACACACACACACACACACACACACACACGTGTATAGTATGCAAAATTATGGAGAAGATTATCAGGAGGAGAGTGGTGGAGCACCTGGAACGGAACAGGAGTATAAATGCCAACCAGCACGGATTCACGGAAGGCAAATCCTGTGTCACAAACCTTCTGGAGTTTTACGATAAAATAACAGAAGTAAGACAAGAGAGAGAGGGGTGGGTTGATTGCATCTTCTTGGACTGCAAGAAGGCCTTTGACACAGTTCCTCACAAGAGATTAGTGCAGAAGCTAGAGCATCAGGCGCATATAACAGGAAGAGCACTGCAATGGATCAGAGAATACCTGACAGGGAGGCAACAACGAGTCATGGTACGTAATGATGTATCACAGTGGGCACCTGTGACGAGCGGGGTCCCACAGGGGTCGGTCCTAGGACCAGTGCTATTTTTGGTATATGTGAACGACATGACGGAAGGGTTAGACTCAGAAGTGTCCCTGTTTTGCAGATGATGTGAAGTTAATGAGGAGAATTAAATCTGATGAGGACCAGGCAGGACTTCAAAGAGACCTGGACAGACTGGACACCTGGTCCAGCAAATGGCTTCTCGAATTTAATCCTGCCAAATGCAAAGTCATGAAGATAGGGGAAGGGCACAGAAGACCACAGACAGAGTATAGGCTAGGTGGCCAAAGACTGCAAACCTCACTCAAGGAGAAAGATCTTGGGGTGAGTATAACACCGAGCATGTCTCCGGAAGCACACATCAATCAGATAACTGCTGCAGCATATGGGCGCCTGGCAAACCTGAGAACAGCATTCCGACACCTTAGTAAGGAATCATTCAAGACACTGTACACCGTGTATGTCAGGCCCATACTGGAGTATGCAGCACCTGTTTGGAACCCGCACTTGATAAAGCACGTCAAGAAACTAGAGAAAGTACAAAGGTTTGCAACAAGGTTAGTTCCAGAGCTAAGGGGAATGTCCTATGAAGAAAGATTAAGGGAAATCGGCCTGACGACACTGGAGGACAGGAGGGTCAGGGGAGACATGATAACGACATATAAAATACTGCGTGGAATAGACAAGGTGGACAAGGACAGGATGTTCCAGGGAGGGGACACAGAAACAAGAGGCCACAATTGGAAGTTGAAGACACAAATGAGTCAGAGAGATAGTAGGAAGTATTTCTTCAGTCATAGAGTTGTAAGGCAGTGGAATAGCCTAGAAAATGACGTAGTGGAGGCAGGAACCATACACAGTTTTAAGACGAGGTTTGATAAAGCTCATGGAGCGGGGAGAGAGAGGGTCTAGTAGCAACCGGTGAAGAGGCGGGGCCAGGAGCTAGGACTCGACCCCTGCAACCACAAATAGGTGAGTACAAATAGGTGAGTACACACACACACACACACACACGCACACACACACACACACACACACACACACACACACACACACACACACACACACACACACACACACACACACACACACACACACACACATACACTCACACACACACACACACACACACACACACACACACACACACACACACACACACACACACACAAACACACACAGGAGCTAGGACTCGACCCCTGCAACCACAAATAGGTGAGTACACAAACACACACACACACACAAACACACAGGCATAGACATGTAAACAGTGAAACATAAATTCAGGAAAACAAATTAACTTTAAAGGACATTCCGTTTCAAGACGTATATCCCCAGATCCCTCTACGTCTGGTGATGACAGAGGAAAACATTAATGTGCATCACTTATAGAAAATGGCCTCACTCACCTTTGCTAAATCATTAGGGAAGGAGTAATTCAACAAAACCAGCTTAGGGTTTTCTCAAGACACAGGATTAGCGCTGTAATCCATTGCGTAATCCTTTGTTTTTCTTGTGGAGTGTGATAACCATTATCATCATTGTGTATGTGTGTACTCACCTAGTTGAGGTTGCAGGGGTCGAGTCCAAGCTCCTGTGTGTGTGTGTGTGTGTGTGTTTATATAAGTGTAGGATTGGGGATCCTATACCTATATGAGACAGAATTAAGATTTCAGTACAGAACTGGGATTATATTTAACTGACGTATTTTCAATCCCCCATCCCCCTGTAATGCTTTTCGTGTGTGCTAGCTTGTAGTGGTAGTTATGCTAACTCTGTGTTTGAGTTAACAAATAGCTTGTGTACAAATATTTGCTGCGTAAATGTTACACTTGTGTGCTTTTAATTATGCATTTCTAGTTACGTTAAAATGAATAATATTCACAAAGCCGTTGCTTGAAGAATTCATGAATAACCACACATTGTAGAGGACACTTTAGAAAATGTTTCGATAATTCCTGGACCATTATCAGTCGTAACTGTTTCCTATCTAAAGTGTAGGTTATCTGTGAAGAGTTACTGGCACATAGGTATACCCCAGGTATTAAGTCAAATATTTGAAGTCTTACGTAGTGCAGCTTTATCTTTTGTTTCATTATTTATCGGCTCGTCGCCAAGTAACATGTGGTAAAAGGTCTTCCTTATCTAATATATCGTATTAGTATCCATGGTCCAAGACCGTTCAACTTTCTGCCAGAAGATATATAAAAAACTGCCGGAATTTGTGTACAGTAGAAGTTTTTAAGATGAAAAATGGCAGATCAACAAGATCAACCTAGGTGAGAAAGGTACTTAATTATTTACATCTGGAAAATCCTGGAGGGACGGGTCCCAAATCTGCACACCGAAATCCCTCAGTATGGCAACAAGAGACCTGGCAAGGACAAGACAAGTATATGATGAGAGAACTCGATGAGTGTCAGGGGTTCCCGGCTTTTCAAAGATCTTCCGCGCATAAGGGAAATAACCGTCAAAAGTGTGGTCGTCTTCAAATAGGGAATTTTACAATTTCTTCGAATCAATTCCTGAACAGCCGGGCGGTGGCGCACGATAGACTGTGTGCGGCGGCTAGCAGCAGCGGCCTAGGTGATCAGGCCTTGATCCACCGGGTCGCGGGAGCGTTGGCCCCTCGAAAACATCCTTCAGACATCTTCGAGTTATAGACTGTCTTGCTTTGAAGGTTATGACAAGGAATGTGTCATGGCGGCGCATGGGGGGGGGGATGGAATGAGACAGTAGGGTCACAGATGGTGGTCGGTGATACAACTATGTCATAGAAATGCTGGATGTAAAATCGTGGCTGAATGGTTATAGCGATGAGCATGCTATCCACGTGGAGCACGGTTCTAATCCCTGTCTGTTATTCTATATAGTTTGTGACAGTCATTCATTACGACTTGCCTTGGGTAAATTTATATATATATATATATATATATATATATATATATATATATATATATATATATATATATATAGAGTGTGTGTGTATGCTTGGGGAGAGAAAGGAAGAGAGAGAGAGAGAGAGAGAGAGAGAGAGAGAGAGAGAGAACGAATGAGCAGCTGGCCCAACCCGTGGAGACTCAGAACCTTGATGTCGAATGTAATGTTGTGATTCCTTTGAAAACTAAAACTACTCGGTCCGTACCCTTGTCATTTCACGTATTTTTTTTTATGATCCATGATGGAATTCGAGGAGGGGGAAGGAGGGAGGGTGAAGAGGAGGAAGGAGAGATGTAGGAGGATAACGAGGGAAAGAGGAGTGAGAGGGAGAGACAGAGAAAGAGAGAGGGAAGGAAAAAATAAGGGATGGAGAGAGGAAGAAGAGGAATAAGGAAGGCGAAATGTAGGGAATCAGAAATGAAGTGTGTGAGAGGAAAGAAATGAAGGATGAAAAAACAGGAAATGGTAGATAGCAGATCATCTTGCGGACTATATCAGAACCATCCGTAGGAGGACTAACTATAATCTAGCTACCACTATGCTTCCTCTAACTCTGTAAATTTGTGAAATTAAAACACTGTAGCAGAAGGTACACTCACTACTTATCACCCTGACAACGCTCCTGACCGTAATATACAGAAGAACTGCTAGAGATATTTTAATAACAGATTTAGACTTGAACCTCTATAACTACTACTACTACTATTAATACTACTTCTGCTACTAATGATACTACTAATAATAATACAACTGGGACTACTACTACTATTACTATGTAGTAGTGGTCTACTGTAAGCTATGTTAGGGTTCCAGTGGCCACTCTCAGCCCTTATATGTTGAATCCAATATATGCTAAGTTTTTAATCTTTTTATTTTTTCCACATCCAATCTTAGTGAGAAGTTTATTCTTGCATTGTGTAGTTCGGCATAAAAAGAAAAAAAAATACTTAATTTAGTGTTGCTTCTCTTGCCTCGAGGTTTCAAGTTAATGTTTCACATTATTGATTCACATTGAACATCAACTAGCTCAGTTGCTTTTAGTGTTAGGTTCGTTAGGTGTGTCAAAGTTTTCAATGAGATCTCTTAGTCTCAGTTTCCTAAGTGCAACCTGATTAAATCCTCTACTATTGTTTGGTAATGTTCGTTTCGTAATATACGCACAAGCTTTATCGCCCATATCTGTATCCACTTTAATTTATCCTTCATCTATGTAATCTGGAGGTGAGAACTAGGCAGCATATTCAGGGTGTGGCCTAATAGGTTAGTAAAAGAACTGCCGTGGGCGCCGTGACCCCCGGGGCTGCCTACAGGTAACCTGCAGGTAACGACTGAATTACATTGCATTGTTTCTGGTGCTTGTTACTCAGACGCTGCACATATGAAACCGCTATTGGGTTTCCAAACATTTTATGCTCACATCTTCTGATAGTTAAGCAACGTTTACTATTTTCCATTCAGTTTGAATTTTTACCTTCTGAGTTGTTATGCGTCTCGGTGACAGGGCTACACAAACTGGCGTCTAGATTCTTTCATAATTATAGCACACAACTCATCCGCTCTCTAAATTTGTTGACGTTTGCCTTCTCTAAGCATTTTAACGCACCGAGGGAATTAATTCCAGCAAATATTTCAGTGTTAAGTTCAGGTCTAACAATAATATTTTGCAGTCTGTGAGAGTGCGTTTTATATTCATCTGTAAACACAACACTGGAAGCTATGTTGAGTTTAGGAGGAACTCTGTTGCTGTCAGATTAATCTCTGAAGACGTTACGCGATGCTAGTGAGGAGGGCTTTGGATCCAAGGCACTGGACCTAATCCTCCTTATTATCTCTCATTTCCTGAGGTACTGTAATGATTCCTACGGGTTTCCCGCTTGAATATAATAATAATAATAATAATAATAATAATAATAATAATAATAATAATAGCAACAATATTATAACTGTCCTTACATTATTTCTGAATTGTTTTCGTTGCTTCCTCTCTATAAATGACTTATAAGTAGTAAAATATTTTGATTTACCAGTCGATTTAAATTTTCTGTGTTAAGTTAGGCCTATAACCTAAATGAGCAAACTATTTTTTTGGTCATCCTGGATTGTTTGTTGGAGAGCAGAAGTGAGGGAGAAAATGAGAAAAAGGAGAAAGGGGAAAACAAGGAAAGGAGAAAGAGAGGAAGAAAAAGTGTTATGAAAGAAAGCAGAGTGAAAGTAAAAGATGAATTAGGAAAGGGGTAATATTAAGAATTAAGGAGATAGAGGAAGGAAAAGAGAGAAGTAATAAAGATAAAAAGGAGGAGAGAGTAATAACGAGGAAAGAAAGGAAGCAGGAAGGAAAAAATTAGACAAGGGGGAAACAAGAGGGACACGAGTGTGGTAAAGGGAGGAAGAATGGTGCGAGTGATTAGAAACAGATGATAGCAAGTGGCGTGAAGGAAGGACAGGTGTGAAGGGAGGAGGGAAAGCAGGTTAAGAGTTGAGAGAGATAGAGAGAGAGAAAGAGGAGAACAGGCATGGAAGAGTGAGCTGAAGAGGTGGAAGGATGGTAGGAAGAAGAGGTGTGAGGAGATATGAACTTGGGAAAAGGAGAGAATAGGAGAAGGGAGTGGCGAGAGGCAAGGAGTGGCCGGGGGGAGGGGGCATGAGAAGTGAAGGGAGTGGCGGGAAGGGGCAGGAGGGTGGAGGGCGTGGTTGGATGGGCTTTGGGGGGTGGATGGGGAAGGAGGAGTGGAGGGAGTAGTAGGTGAGTAGTAGGAGGGTTGGACGGAATGGCTGGAGGGGTGGCGGGGGTACGAGGGATGGAGAGAGGCAGGACGGGGACTGGAGGGGTGGCGGGGGCACGAGGGGTGGAGAGGGGCTGGAGGGGTAGAGGGAGGCAGCCTAATCAGGTTTCAAAGACAAGGCATTACCTTTGTTAGATGATAATGCAATAAGAGCCTCCCCTCTGACACAGGGCCACTCTCAATGGGGGGTTCATTCTCTCTCTCTCTCTCTCTCTCTCTCTCTCTCTCTCTCTCTCTCTCTCTCTCTCTCTCGCTCGCTCTCTCTTATTAATGGTTATATTCAACAAAGTATCATGTGATTGGAAACTAGCCAGTGTTACTGCCTCATTAATTTGGCATCGTTTCTGGGTAAACTAATGGAAAACATAATTAGGGACAACACAGTTAATTTCCCTGAACCAAAAGACGAATAGTTTTCTCAAAAGATGCAGCGTCACAAACTGCTGTGTTTTTCAGCTTCGTAAACAATAAAGTTGGACAATAGAGTTCTAAAGCATTTTAATAAACAAGTGTTATAATGGAGATTACTTAGTATACTAATCGCTCACGGCACAGGTTACAATCTTCGGAATAGAATTAGTGATTGGCTCTGTGACAGGAAGCGGTGAGGAGTTTTAAATGGAGAAATGTCTGACTGGAGGAATGTGACGAGTGGGGTACCTGAGGGGTTGGTCTTTGGCCCAGTCTTATTTGTAATTTTAATTCTAATAAATCATCTAGAATTAGGTCTTGTACCCAAAATTGCAAAGTTTTCAGATGGCAAACTTTGCATCAGTGATCAGCTGGCAACGCATCTAGAGAGACCTGGTCAGGCTGGAACATTTGTCTGAAGAATGGTTAATGGATTTCATTGTGGATAAATACAATCTAATATGTTTTGGTTAAATCATAAAATTGTGAGTATACGTTATATGGAAACTGCTCAGGGAGACAGGAAGAGAAATACATAGGAATAATCATGAGCAATGATCAAAAATATAGTAACCAATATTTTGCTGTAAGCACAAAGGCTTCAGCGCAAGAAAATTAAAGCATAAATCTCCTGAAACAGAGTTAACAATACAATGATCTCGACAAACCCTATCTTAAATAATCTGGCAGGTTCTGGTCTCTAAATTATTTAAAATGCATTGGGAAACTTGAAATGGTACAGAGAATATTAGCAAACCTCATACCATCATTAAGGAACAAACCATATGTAGAGAGATTGAAATTACTCAACTTGTTCTTTCCAAGAGAATGGAGGCTTCCAGGAGATCAAATACAAACCGTCAAGATATTAAAGTTCGATATGCTTCAGCAGTGTTTTTTTTAATGCAATACGATTCAGTTCCAACAAACAGTGGTATGAAACTTCATGACGCGAGGTTGAATACAAATGGAGGTAAGAGTTTCTTTTCCGATTCATGGAGTCTTGGAATAGTCTCCCCACGGATGTTGTGGGGGAAGGGCCAAATCAGTTAAATCAATGAAGAACCGATTAGACGTACGCTTTGCAAGTATAGGATTCTACTAGTCAAAGTTCATGCCATTCAGAAGCCACCAGTGTCATGATGTTTTCCGAAATTGGTCAGAATATCTATCTGTTCACGCCCATTTAAAATACAGTATCTGGAAGTAGAATTAAAGACAGCTAAGGTCGCAGTCACTGGTGCATACATCTCTGGGGGTTGCAGTGGGGTAACATATGTTGCAGTAGCAATAGTACCGTGCAGTAGAGATAGTGAATAGTCCGTGCGTTCCATCCAGTCTTTTATATTCTATGAATTTCATTGTTTTTCCAATATGGAATTTTGTGTGTTTTTCCCAATTTCACGCTGGTAGCGTACTGAGGGAGTACGAGGCAGTGGGGAGGGAGCCTTTTGGTTTGCAGTTTTTGCCTTAACCGTCCAAAATGATAATAGTAGACACTCCTTAGTCAAGACAGAAGCAGATAGTTCTGAGCAGATAGTCTCTTTGTGGAACGTAAAGTCTTCTGCTTACTGCTTTTCCCATATACACATCTCTGTATGTCTGTCTGTCTGTCTCTCTCTGTCTCTCTCTCTGTCTGTCTCTCTCTCTCTCTCTCTCTCTCTCTCTCTCTCTCTCTCTCTCTCTCTCTCTCTTTCTCTCTCTCTTTCTCTCTCTCTCTTTCTCTCTCTCTCTTTCTCTCTCTCTCTTTCTCTCTCTCTCTCTTTCTCTCTCTCTCTCTCTGCCCTCCCTTTACTACCCCTTCTTCTCCTTTTTCTCCCACCTATTTCCCGCCCTCTGTGTCTCCCATCCCTTCTTTCTCTCTATCTCTCTTTCTACCCTCCCTCTTCATTACTCTCAACTAACCAACCTGAAAGAATATCCATCTCCCGCATCCCATTTTCTACCAACACAGAAAACGGGAGATAATAAACAAATAAAGAATGGCCATGCAGCAACTCGTCGCAGTTGTAAAAAAGAGTTGGATTTCGCCAGTGGCGGATTGAAATGCAATTACGGCACCGTAGAGGATTAGGGGCGGAGGGGGGAGGAGGTTTAGGGGGGCCCCTCTGCTGCAGCGATTATGAGCCTAGGAATTGAGTTTAGGGATGGACGTGGCCAAAAGTTGCGACAATTAGCGGGTGTGTCTCGAATAAAGTTTCCTTCTCTTCTCTTATCTTTCTTCTTCTTCTCTTGGGTGGCTAACTCTGGCCTGCCGGATCGCTGGGTGAGACGGGTGTTGTAGTTGTGGTTGTTATTGTTCGTGGCTGTGCTGACCTGTAAATTCGTGACAGGCTAAGATAATGATGGTAGTTGTGGTTGTTGCTGCTGCATGCAAATGATGCACTACTGACGAGAGTAAAGGAAATATACTCATTATCAAGTACACACATATGATACAAAGATATCTAGAAACGGCCTTAATCAGAACACAAAATCTCAATGGACAAATGATAGGAACATTTACCTTAGGCAAACCGTATTCCCACATCATAGTGCCCATTACGGTAGTAGTGCCATAATAGTGGCCATTATGGCAGCTGAGTTGTAAAAGGATACGTCAGACGTACTGGCCAGAAACCAGGCCAGAAGTAAACCTGGTTAATGGCTCCACACACCTACGATTTGTCACATACAATTGCTTCGATCATCTCGCCTCTCTAGAAACCTCACTTGATTTTACCTCTTTTCTCTTTTCTCTAAGACTTGTATTTTCTGTACGACAGAGTGAACCGAGCCAATGAAAGCTTGTTTTTTAATGTCACTTGAACTCACTGTTATTTTTTTATATTGTTGTTCGTCGTTCTTGTCATTGTTTTTATTTGACGAGTTTTGTACATGTTGGTTATAGTTGTGATTGTAGAGGTACAGTGTTTGTAACAACACTACACGTGGTTGTGAAGAATAAATGCTTTAATCTCTAAGATCACACGTTACTCCTTCAACAAAATTAAGTTGGAAAACGCTTTTCTGACAAAAATATGAAGAAAATTGTTAAAGAAAAGACTGCAGAATTACTGTATATCTTCGTAAAAAATACGAAGTTAATGAAAATTCCTAATTAAAACTTAAAATTGAAACTAATGTACTAAGTGAATCAAAGAGGAGCATAGATATGTACATGGAGAAATCTGATTCCCAGGTGATTATGATGGTGAATAAAGCATCGTTTGTTATGTACTCCGATCCGCTAAGACCTGTTAATGGCGTAGATGATACTGCAACTTGTAATGATCACTGTGAGTCTTTGACTGAGACTGCTTCCCCTGTATATACCTTAACAATAAGGGTGCACAACTAGCGAACAAGGAGTACAGTTCAAGCGGCAGAATAAAGACTCAGATCTGCTAATGGAACGGTGTATGAAGCAGACTGAGAATGTAGACTCGAAGCGGGGATGAAGACTCCTTAGTAAACGTGGATCATTGTACTCATTAGGCTGATGCTTTCTTTGTGGAAGAAAAGGAAGCTTCCACAGGGGAAGTGATGACGGAAATTAGTAAGAATGAGCACACAGGCCTCTTGCTGGGACCTAGATAGTCTGTCTTGTACATAGAAGGTCAAGCGACCTGGTGTGAAATACTCTGGTTGAAAAGAAAGAGAATCAGTTACCATCATCACAGGAGTAGATCACTCATACAATCGGCAGAAGGCCTTTCATGAAAAAGTGGGATTTCCAAACAGTTTTACGATAAGTTAATCAAACAAAGTACGTCAAATCAAGACAGGTAACAAATGTAAAAGTTGACAAACACAGTACACGAAATAAGAGTCAGAGAAGCAGAAAACAAGAGAGAAGAAAAAGAAAATCTTTCGCATGTAACCTAGCAGTCACCAGGGCAGAACCTGAGGGTGGACGACAGGCTGCTCTGAAGTCAACATACCTCATGCATGTAAATAAGGTACAGACATATAGGGGTTATCCTAACCCGCATTGTGTATCCTACATGCTCTCGGGATACTCTGCTTGGTGCAAACGACCCTCACAACAGTCGCTCATACATTAACTCTGGAGTAATATACAAGCGAACTTTTCTTTTCACAGTGTTCATTGTTGTTCGGGGTTTTCTTATTTGTGATAATGTTTGTTAAAGAAACCCCCTGCTCTCACTCACCTTTTTCCAGACGCAGCAGTTTTCTCACACTCCTAGGATTTTCAATTTTCATTCACTTCTAGATGTCACAACTTTCTCTCTCTCAGACATACTCTCACACAACAACTCTCTCATTCTCTGTGACACCTCAGTCACTCTCCCAAAGCTGCAACTCTTTCGTGCACTCTTCCAGACAACCACAACTCTTTCATACACTCTTCCAGACCACCACAGCTGCAACTCTTTCATGCACTCTTCCAGACAACCACAACTCTTTCATGCATTCTTCCAGACCACCTCAGGGTGCTAGTGCTGTCCTGGAGGAAAGTGCTCCAGAGGGTTCTAGTGATGTCCTGGAAGACAGTGTTCGTGAGGTTGCTAGTGTTGTCCTGGAGGACAGTGAAGACTACGTTATTCAGTCCACAGAGGTTCAAAATAGAGATACTGCTGGAGATGGATCAAAAGGGGATGATGCCTCAGGGAATAGTGTCGACACACTACCAGCAAAACCTGGTGGAAACATTGATGTCCATACAGGGGTGAAAGATAGGGAGGAAACAGAAAAAATAAATGCACCAGCAGCGAACGCAGCTACAATAAATCCTAGGAAACAGAATTACAATCTATGTAAATACTATGCCTTGAATATCTGCAGGCACAATATATCTGGTAAAACAGGTGGGACGTGCACCTTTGACCATCCCAAAAAATGCCGCACCCACATGACAACAGGAGAGTGCAACTTACTTCCCCTCCTGTAACTTATTTCACCCAGAAATGTCACTCATCAATCCATGAAAGAAAATGCTACAACGCATACTGCCAGGCACATCACTTAAAGGGAACTAGAAGACACACACCAGCCTGACTATGGGAAACAAAAGAGGGGAGCCACAATCTCTCCAGGAACAGAAGTTTTTTAGGGTCAGGAGGGAAAAAAGACTGGCAAGAAATGACAGTATTCCTACACAAACTGAAAACACTTCTGGAGTAGAGGCATGGACATTGGCCTCTACTCCAGAACAACAGATATTAGAGCCAGCAAATAAAAAACCCTTAAATTCCACCAATATGACGACATTTGTTTTTGCAAACATAAAGGTCTAAAGCCGTCAAAAAACAACAAAATTCCTTACATCAATGGACTGCTCACGGAGTCAAATGCAATGTTTGCAGCATTCACAGAGACCCACATAAAGGATCATTATGTCAGTGGGATATGGATTCCAGGTTTTAACCTGTTCCGATGCGACAGACTAAACAGGCAATAAGGGGGGAGGGGGTTTAGCCTGTACGTCACAGAGTCGCACATTTGCACAGAACTACTTAACACCTCAAATGATAGAGTTAAAGTTTTGGCGGTAAAGATTGAAAACCAAAACCTTGTCATTGTGGTGGTATGCAAGCCTCCAGATGCAGCATCCCAGCAATTCCAGGAGCAGCTTGTGAAAATTGACCACTGTCTAGAAAATCTTCCAACTCCTGCTCCAAATATCTTACCACTAGGAGATTTCAACTTGAGACACCTAAAAATGGAGGAGTATAACAAACACTGTTTTAGCAGAAATCACCCCAGGAGGCAGCTCAGATGAAAATTCACACACACACACACACACACACACACACACACACACACACGAACTATTAAACCTCTGCACCAAATTCACCTTAAACCAGCAAATAGTAGAGCCTACAAGACTAGAAAATACGCTGGACCTCATCTTCACTAACAACGACGATCTGTACGTAATATAACTGTATCAAAGACACTCAGATCAAAACAGGGCTCCTGACCAGCAAAATGTGAGCAGTCATGAAGGTCTCTTCAGGAAATTTAATTTCAATAACAAAAACATATAATGGAATCAATTAAACCATGTCCCCTAAATGAAACAAGCTGGGAAGATATCCTAAACAACACAGATCCGTACATTTGCCTTGAAAAAATGAATTCTGTGGTTCTTGAGATCTGCTTAAGAGACATTCCATTAAGAAAAAGAAAGAGAAGATGTAAACTAGAAAGAGAGAGATGCTCCCTATAACGACGAAAACTACGAGTCACAGAGCTGCTGAGTGGGGCCAATATATCTGAAATATGATGGGAGGTACTAGTCAAGGAAATTGCAAATATCGAACTTAAGCTGAAGGAATCTTATAGGAGACAAGAACCACAGGAAGAACTAAAAGCCATAAAGGAAATTGAAAAAAAAAAAAAACTTCTTCTCTTATGCCAAATCTAAGGGTAAAACAACATCCAGTATTGGGCCCCTGCTTAGGCAGGATGGGACATACACAGATGATAGCCAAGAAATGAGTGAGATACTAAAGTCACAATATGACTCAGTGTTCAGCGAGCCACTGCCCAGACTAAGGGTCGACAACCCAAATTGAATTCTTTATGAACGAAACCCAAAATTTGGTCATCTCAGAAATCTCAGATATTATCCTAGCTCCATAAGACTTTGAAGAGGCAATAAATGACAAGCCAATGCACTCTGCCCCAGGCCCAGACTCGTGGAACTCCGTGTTCATCAAGAATTGCATAAAGCCCCATTCGCTTGCCTTCAGCATTTTATGGAGAGGGAGCATGGACACAGGGATCATCCCCCACACACTAAAAACAACAGACATAACTCCACTCCACAAAGGCGGCAGTAAAGCAATTGCAAAGAACTACAGACCGATAGCACTAACATCCCATATCATAAAAATCTTTGAGAGGGTTCTAAGAAGCAAGATCACCAACCACCTAGATACCCATCAATTACACAACCCAGGGCAACACGGGTTTAGAGCATGTCTCTCCTGCCTGTCTCAATTACTGGACCACTATGACAAGGTCCTGGAAGCTGTAGAGGATAAACAAAATACAGATGTAGTATACACAGACTTGTAAATCTTTCAACAAGTGTGACCATGGTGTAATAGCACACAAAATGCGTGATAAAGGAATAACAGGAAAAGTTGGTAGATAGATCTATAACTTCCAGACAAACAGAACATAAAGAGTAGTAGTAAACAGAGTAAAGTCCCGGGCAGCCACGGTAAAATGCTTTGTTCCACAAGGCACAGTACTCGCTCCCATTCTATTCCTCATCCTCATTTCTGACATAGAGACGTACGCCATAGCTCCGTGTCTTCCTTTGCGGATGACACCCGGATTACCATGGCGGTGACCTCCATCGAAGACACTGCGATACTCCAAGCGGACATCAACCAAATCTTCGAATGGGCCACCCAAAACAATATGAAGTTCAACGAAGAGAAATTTCAACTACTCAGATATGGGAAACTTGAGGAAATTAAAAATGTGTCAGGGTATACGACAAATTCTAACCATACAGTAGAGCGGAAAAATAATGTGAAGGACCTAGGGGTAATAATGTCAGAGGACTTCGCCTTCAAAGATCACAACAATGTATCTACCTCATCTGCTAGGAAAATGATAGGATGGATAATGAGAACCTTCAAAACTAGGGATGCCAAACCCATGATGATTCTCTTCAAATCGCTTGTGCTCTCTAGGCTGGAATACTGCTGTACACTAACGGCTCCCTTCAAGGCTGGCGACATTGCAGACCTGGAGAGTGTACAAATAACTTTCACGACACACATAAGTACCACGAGGCACCTAAATTACTGGGAACGGTTGAAGGTCCTTGATCTGTATTCCCTGTAACGCAGGCGAGAGAGATACATGATAATATACACTTGGAAGGTCCTGGAGGGATTGGTACCAATCCTGCACACGAAAATCACTCCCTATGAGAGGAAAAGACTCGGCAGGAGATGCAACATTACCCCGATGAAAAGCAGGGGCGCCACGAGTACATTGAGAGACAACTCAATAAGTGCCCGGGGCCCAAGATTGTTCAACTGCCTCCCATCATACATAAGGGGGATTACCAGTAGACTCCTGGCTGTCTTTAAGAAGGCACTGGACAGGCACCTAAAGTCAGTACCTGGCCAACCGGGCTGTGGTTCGTACGTCAGCTTGCGTGCGGCAAGCCTGGTCTCAGACCGAGCCGCGGGGGCGTTGACTCCCGAAACCCTCTCCAGGTAAACTCCGGGTAAAACCACAACTCTTTCATGCACTCTTCCAGACCACCACAACTCTTTCTCGCACTCCCAGATACGTCTCTCATTCACTCTCCCAGATACCGCAGCTCATTTCCCATCTAAACACTTTCTAATTTCTCATCTTTCCTATTCCTCCCTTTTCCATCTACCCACTTTCTCCTCTTCCCATCTCTCCTCCTCCTTCCCATTTCTCGTTCTTTCTTCCTTCCCATCTCCCCTCCTCCCCACTCCATGCCTTGACTCAGTAATTCAGGGAGGAGTTGCCTAGACTGGGAGAAGTAGCAAAGCCTAGGGTGTGCATACTGGAGCAGTGTTCGTCTGATTAGCTGCAGCTGTCGCCAGATTGGAATCGCTGCTGAAGATTAGAGAGTGAGGGGCTTGTAAGCGAGAGAGAGAGAGAGAGAGAGAGAGAGAGAGAGAGAGAGAGAGAGAGAGAAGCATCTGATTAGCCAAACACAGACTGGGAAGGAGGAGGAGAAGGAAGACACGTTTGAACCTGGGATTGGTTCTCGCTTGCTGACAGCCGCAACGAATGCAGATTGTAACCAATATTTCTCTCGTTGATTAGCAACGATGTTTTTTCTTGCTTCTTGTGCAGAGTCAGGTGGAATTGGATAGAGTTGACTGATTTCAATTTGCGAGCAAATTTCTTCAAGTTACTAGACACAAATTTCATACCTTGTAATTGCTGTACCTTTGATTACAGATATTGACGCTATGTTCGCCTACCTCGCGGTGAAATTTATACTGTTCTTTGATTATATTGTAAAATATTTTAGATGATAATGTTAGATATATATTTCAATATACTGAATGTAAGAAGTGTGTTAACACATTTGTCTGTCATCTTACAAGCTTAAAAGACAACAAGGCCTAAATGCCGAACATTTAAGCAGGCTTTTGGTTAAAATTGAGCCGCTGCTGACATGAGGTTAAGGTCGACAGGATGAGGGTCAGAAGTTGAGGGTTAAAAAGAAGTTGCGATCTGCAATGATAGCATTAATAATGATTTTAATAACAGCAGCATCAACAATAATTGCAACAAATATGTAAAAGACTACCAAAGAAAATGCAAACAACAATAGCAACAGCGTTATGTAGATATGGGTCGATCGCATTAAGCTAATAACTCATTGCTTTTTCTAGATATTTTAATTATTAAGGGTAATAATGGCTTTAAATTTAAAATTTACAGAAAACCTACAAATAACTGTTCCTATGTCCACTATTATTCTTCCAATCAAGATAGAGTTAAACTGTCTGTTTTCTCATCAATGTTTTTGAGAGCTTTACGTATTTGTAGTCCAGAGTTCATAGATGAGGAAATATCCAAAATTTATAAAATAGGTAATGATCTGAAATGATCTAAAATTGCTAGAAATACTTTTTACAATCCAAAAAGGGACAACCAATCTTATTCAAATATATTTGTTCTCTCTTACCATGAAAACTTGGTTGATATGACTTCTCTTCTTAAGACTTTTAATATCAAAGTTGTCTTTAAAAATCTTGATACAGTAAAAAAAAAAAAAACTTTTGATAAAGAATTCCCCCCAAAATGCTGACGGATGTGTCTATAAGATTCCTTGTAAAATTTGCGATAAAGTTTACTACGGTCAAACTGGTAAAATTCTCGAACTAAGATTAAAACAACATAAATATAGCATTAGAACTGCACAAGATTCTAATGCTCTATTTATTCATGTGAGAGATTTTAACCATCCAATTGATTTTCAAGAAGTTGAGAAAGTTGTATTAAGCGAATCCTTGGTCGACAGGAATATAATTGAATCTTGTTTCATAAAAAGCAGTTTTGAAAATAATATGAATATTTCCTTTGGTTTATATAAATTAAATTAATTTGTAATTAATAAAATTTGGGAAGAATTTAATGATGCATTAAACAAGCAATAAATCTTAATTCTTGGGTAGAGTATTGGGTGTGTTTCACAGAGTTGAGTGCCGCCACGCGTGTGTGAGGTGTTGTTTCGTTGTGGGATGTGATGGTGAGGTGTAGTCTTGACCCTTTATATGCCTTCCTTTGATGTATTTTTATAGTTCCTTATTGTAACCACGATCGAGTGGTATTAATCAGTAACAACACTGCGACTAGCCGAGAACGCTTGGGTTCGAATCCTCGGCTAGTCGCAGTATATATATATATATATATATATATATATATATATATATATATATATATATATATATATATATATATATATATATATATATATATATGTAATTACCTCAAACTCCTCCTCACCTTACCACTCTCTACTATACATTGGACTGCTGAAGGCACTGTGGGGCGAAACGTTACTTTAATAAAGATTTCCATATGTTGCATAAGTGTCTCAGTCTTCAACTTGTCGATTTTCAAAACCATTTATCAGATATTTATACATATACAAAAACTACTTATCTTCCTACAATTGTCGGAAAGTTTCGTATGCTCTACCTTAGAGCTGTATAAGGCAAAAGAAGTTGTAATTGGAGTTTATAAAACTATTTCTGTTACTTCTTAAAAAAAATTCCTTCAGTGCTCCTCTCGCTCTCTACTGTGAAGTTTACAGCGGCGAACAATTATTTTGTTTGTGGTTTTATTTTTGTATCGGTACATCCACAAGCATAGCCTTCTTCTTCCTCTTCCTTCCCGTATTTCCTCCTGGCTACTTCCTCCTTCCTCTTCTACTTTTCTTCCTCCCTCTCTTCCTCCCTTAATCTCTCCTCCTTCCTCTCTTAATCCCTCCCTCCCCTGCTGTGTCTCACCTTACATCGCCTTCGTTAGTTCTCCTACCGGATATTCTCTTCTGGTCGGGTGCACTAGAGGCTGGGTGGGTGTGGCTGGGATAGGGGTGGGTGTGGCTTGGATTGGTTGGGTGTAGGTGGGGTGGGTGTGGCTAGGGTAGAGTGGTTATGGCTTAGTAGAGGGCTGGGTGGGGTTCTGGGATGACATTCTGGGAGGGGCTGGGTGGCAGACTGGATGGAAAGGCTGGTTGAAAGACTGAGTTGAATGACTGGGTGGAAGGGGTGGGTGGACTGTATGAAGTGGAAATGTATACAGAGAGTGTAATGGCACAATGTTTGGGTTATCGTATACTATTAGAAGACCTTTCTTTTCCCAGTGATATTAATACACAGATAAGTGAAGAGGAGAGAAGAGGATCATGAGGTGTTGCAAGAGTTCATTATGGACAGCAGCGAGGGGGGTAAAGGTCACCTGCGAGTTGAGTGGGTCCTCAGGTGATGACTGTGTCGGTTCTGGGGAGAATTATCTTGGCTCGAAACCTCGGAAACTGCGAAAGACCCAGAGTTTTATGAAGCGCTGATAGTAGAGAGTGAATCAGAGTTCAGTCACAGTTAACTTCGTCGGTCTGCTTCTTTGATAGCAAATATTTTCTTAAGGAAGTTAATTAAGTGGTCGCAGGTGTTGCGTTGTACCATGCATGAGCTGTAAGTGTCGTTCCTTTGACTGGCATATATCTTTCAAATAAGAACAGGATAATCGAAATGTGATCTTGCTATTGACGTATAAACTTTAAAATTCCTTTCGCACTTCTTTATATAAATTTAAGTAATTAGACTTGTTATGCACACGTAGGCACTGTTGTTCTGGCTTCAGATTTCTGCTTGCCATGACTCCTTATTCTTTTTCACGTTCTGTATAATTATCAAGCTCTACCTCACCTTGTTTTCGAGTGAGAGGGTTATTTTCATCCCCAAGAATTAGAACTTCTTATTTTTGCACACTGAACTTCATTGGTTACTTTCCTGGTCCACAACATTAACCTGTCCAAATTTTCTTCATGTTCTCTTTTGAATGCATTATACAGCCAATTTTTGTGTCGTAAGCTATTAAACTCGTGTAGGTGTTATATATCTTGTTTGTAACAAAATAATTAATGTAAAAGAAGAACAGCAAGGGACCCAAAACTTATTCCTGAGGATTGCTACTTGTGACTGGTGCCCATTCTGAGTTGGTGCCATTTTTACATAGCACTGTCATATAGATCTAAAGTACTTAATGCCAGCGAGTTGGTGAGTAAGTCACATGTGCAATACTTCGATGTCTTTAGCAGATGTTCCGCCCACAGGGACCTATGTTAAGCCAATGCACAGATGTGAGAAGAAAGACATACATAGGGAACCATTGAAGTGAAAGTAATGACGTGGTGTAGTAGTAGTAGCAGCAGTAGTAGTAGTAGTAGTAGTAGTAGTAGTAGTGGCAGTGTGCTGTAAGTAGAAAGTCAAAAATTCCTATGCACATAGAAAAAGGGAGAGAAAGAAAGAGTGAGTTAAATTTTAGTAAATCTTATCTTAACTATCCCTGGAAAGTCAAGAGGTAAGTTTTAATTAGAGTTCTTTCGGGTCAGGTAAACTTTGTTTTGGTGAGGCTTTGTGTGTTTCAGGCTCTGAAGACCTCGGCTCTTCATTATAAGTAACCGGTCTGTCGATCTCTCGTCTTCATTTAAGGTCTTCAGTATATGTAACTGGTTTGTTTTCATTATAGGCCATCATTATAAGTAACTGGCTTGTCTTCATCATAGGTCTTCATTATAAGTAACTGGCCACATCTGGTCATCATTCTAAGTAACTTTCTGTCGCCATTCGTGTTTATATTTAGATGTCAGTAAAGTGATGATAACATATTCTAGTGTTATTGTGATTATTATGATTGGTATCATCATTACTGTTAATAATAGTAATATTAAAAACAAGCGCTAAACCCGCATGAGAGATAACAGAGCCGGCAAGAACAACCCCTCACTCCCCTTTAGTTTTACAAAGAGTTCCCCAGTCCCCATTCCCCTCCCATTTCCTGACTCCAAGTTCACCTCTTCTCATTTCTCATCACATGCCCATTTTCTTTCCTCGCCCCCTCTTCTCTTTTCTTTTATTCCACTTCCCTCTCTCTCTCTTATTTCCCCCTTTTTTTTCAATAGAAATACTTTCAAATTATCAACACCCTGTCATTCCTTCCTCCTCTTCCATTATCAACTCTCAGTCATTCTTTCCTACCTTCCCTCCCCAACTCGTCTCCCTCACAGTCTTCCCTTTCTTTAGCATTCGCTCCCTCATAGTTACGCCGCCATCTTGTCCTCCTCCTCACGTGACCACAAATTTTACGAATAAATAATCGTGCGAGAAATCACGAAGCACGAAACAGTAGAAATGTCACGCACGTGTTTAAGAGGAGAGGGAGTGATGGATGAAGAAGGAAGAGGGAGAAGAGGAGAGGGAGTGGTGGAAGAGGAAGGAAGAGAGGGAAGAGGAGAGGGAGTGGTGAAAGAGGAAGGAAGAGGGGCAGTGGGAGACGGAGTGATGGTGGAGGAGGGGGGATGAGAGTGAATAGGAATGTTATTAAGGAGAAAGATGAGAAGGGGGAGGAGTGGAGAGGAGAGCGAAGGGGTGAGGAAGGAGTAGCTGGAAGGGCCAGTGATGATTTACAGGAAAGAGAAAATTAATGTTGGAGAGAGAGAGAGAGAGAGAGAGAGAGAGAGAGAGAGAGAGAGACAGAGTGGCGAAGATAATGATGGGTGTGGAAGAGAGACGAGGATGATGGTGTGGTGAGGAGGGGCGAGGGAAGTAATGGATGGGAGGAAAGAGGGGGGAGGTGGAAATGGTGGAGGAGACGGGTGAGGAGTGGAATGATGAAGGGGTGAAGGGGAAATACAGTTGGAGGTGGTGGAGGGATGGAAGAGGAGAGGAGAGAAGTGATGAAGAGGAAGAATGATGGAGATGGAGTAGAGGAGTTTTTGAGGAGGAGCAACGAGCAGTGGCGGTGGAGGATGACGATGAGGGAGAGAGTGACGGAGGAGAAAAATGAGGAGGAGGAGGAGGAAGAGGTTGAGATAGAGATGGAGAGAGTGAAGGGATGATAGAAGCAAGGGGGAGATGTAGATGAGGAGTGTGAAGAAGAGTTGGAGGAGTGTGCAGGGTAGTGATGGAGGAGGAGACGGGTGATAGGTGCTGATGGAGGAGAGGGGCAGTGATGGGGAAGGAAGGGAGGGAGGGGGAGGGGCAGTGATGGGGAGGGAGGGAGGGGGAGGGGCAGTGATGGGGGTGGTGGTGGTGGTACGGTATTTGCATGTCATGTGTGTTGTATAATTGATAATAACATGGCATAGCGAGGAAATTATACAAGCAGCTGCCTGTGGTGGGATTATAATCTCCCCTGAGGGAGGGGTGATGCCGCCACCTATTGCCTCTACACTCACATGATCCCACTCACTTAGGTAGAGTTGCTGTGGTTGAACTGCGCTACTCTCAGCCTCATGGTTCCTGGTGTCTGCATTGTCTGTATCCATGAGTATCTTCTACGCTCTGGACATATCTATAGTGATTCACATCTCCAGGGATTTCAGGTTTAGCTTCTCATATTGTCTTAATTAACCTCCAGACCTAGTGTGTGTGTGTGTGTGTGTGTGTGTGTGTGTGTGTGTGTGTGTGTGTGTGTGTGTGTGTGTACGTACTCACCTCTCACCTATTTGTACTCACCGATTTGTGGTTGCAGGGGGTCGATTCATAGCTCCTGACCCCGCCTCTTCACTGATCGTTATAAGGTTCCCTCTCTCCCTGTTCCATGAGCTTTATCAAACCTCATCTTAAAACTATGTATGGTTCCTGCCTCCAATACGTTACTTTCCAGACTATTCCACTTTCTGACAACTCTGTGACTGAAGAAATACTTTCTAACATACCTTTCACTCATCTGAGTCTTCAACTTCCAATTGTAACGCCTTGAATCTGTGTCCCATCTCTGGAACATCCTGTCTTTGTCGACTTTGTCAATTCCTTGCAGTATTTTATATGTCGTTATCATGTCTACCCTATCCCAACTGCCCTCCAGTGTCGTCAGGCCGATTTCCCTTAACCTTTATTCGTAAAATATATCCCTCAGCTCTGGGACTAGTCTTGTTGGAAACCTTTGCACTTTCTTTAATTTCTTGACGTGCTTGACTAGGTGTGGGTTCCAAACTGGTTCTGCATACTCCAATATGGGCCTGACGTAAACGGTGTACAGAGTCTTGAAAGATTCCTTGCTGAGGTATCGAAACGCTATTCTTAGGTTTGCCAAGCGCCCATATGCTGCAGCAGTTTTATGGCTAATGTGAGCCTCAGATGTGCTCGGTATTATACTCACCCCAAGATCCTTTTCCTTAAGTGAAGTTTACAGTCTTTGGCCACTTAGCCTATACTCTGTCCTTCCCCGATCTTCATGACTTTGCATTTAGCGTGGTTAAATTCGAGGAGCCACTTGCTGGATCAGGCATCCAACCTGTCCAGATCTCTTTGTAGTCCTGTCTGATCCTCATCCGACTTAATTCTCCTCATTAACTTCACGTCATCGGCAAACAAGGACACTTCTGAGTCTGTTCCTTCCGTTATGTCATTCACATAGACCAAAAAACAGCACTGGTCCTAGGACTGACACCTCGTGACGTACTATGACTCACTGTTGCCTCCCTGTCAGGTATTCTCTGATCTGTTGCAGTGCCTTTCCTGTTAAGCGTGCCTGATCCTCTAGCTTTTGCACTAACTTCTTGTGAGGAACTGTGCCGAAGGCCTTCTTTCAAACCCAGAAGATGCAGTCTACCCACCCCTCTCTCATGTGTCTTACTTCCTTTACTTTGTCATAAAACTCTAGTAGGCTTGTGACACAGGATTTCCCTGCCCTGAAACCATGCTGGTTGCCGTTTATAAGCTTGCTCCTTTCTAGGTGCTTCACCACTCTCCTCCTGATAATCTTCCCCCATGATTCTGCGTACTATACACGTCAGTGACACTGGTTTGTAGTTTAATGCCTCGTGTCTGTCTCCTTTATTAAAAATTAGGACTACATTTGCCACCTTCCATAATTCTGGTAGTTGCCCAGTTTCAGTGGATGTGTTGAAGTTTTTTGTTAGTGGCACACACAGCGTCTTCCCTCGCTCTCTCTCTAAGGACCCACGAAGAGATGTTATCCGGTCCCACCGCCTTTGAGGAATCAAGTTGACACTTCCTCCACAGTTGTGTGTATTTCATCGAGCACTTGTTGGTGTATCCTTGTTGGTGCAACTCCTCTTCTGATTTCCAGGAGTCCTTCCTCTGTCTAATGTGAATACTTCTTTAAATCTCAGGTTGAGCTCCTCACACACTTCTTGGTCGTTTCCCGTGAACTTCCCACCTTCCTTCCTCAGCCTGATTACCTGATCCTCGACTGTTGTTTTCCTCCTGATGTGACTATACAACAGTTTCGGGTCAGACTTGACTTTTGATGCTATGTCATTTTCGTATTGTCGCTGAGTCTCCCTTCTTAATCTGTGCATATTCGTTTCTGGCTCTTCGACTAATCCCTTTATTTTCCTGGGTCCTTTGTCTTCTGTACTTTTTCCATTCTCGAGCACACTTAGTTTTTGCCTCCCTACACTTTTGGGTGAACCAAGGGCTCGTTCTGGTCTTTCCATTATTTCTGTTTCCCTTGGGAATAAACCTCTCCTCAGCCTTCTTGCATTTTGTTGTCATGTTGTCCATCATTTCATTTACTGATTTTCCTACCAATTATCTTTCCCACTGTAACTCTTGCAGGAGGTTCCTCATACCTGTGCAGGACCCTTCCCTTCCCCTTTTGTAGTTTGGCTTTTCCCATCCTACTCCTGTTGCTCTCTCCACATGTAACTCCACTATGTATTAAAAGCTCAGAACCACATGATCACTAGCTCCTAGAGGCATTTCGTGTGTGATATCCTCTATGTCCGAACTATTGAAGGTAAATACAAGGTCCAGTCTTGCTGGTTCATCCTCACCTCTTTCTCTGGTAGTGTCCCTAACATGTTGATGCACGAGATTTTCCAGTACTACATCCAGCATTTTGGCTGTCCATGTTTCGGGACCCCCATGTGGCTCCAGGTTTTCCCAGTCAATCTCCTTGTGATTAAAATCACCCATAACTAGTAACTTCGCTCTACCCATGTGAGCTATTCTGGATACCTCAGCTAGTGCTTCCACCATTCCTCTGTTGTGTGTACTCACCTAATTGTAATTACCTAATTATTGTTGCAGGGGTCGAGACTCAGCTCCTGGCCCCACCTCTTCATTGAACGCTACTAGAGCCTCTCTCTCCCTGCTCCATGAACTTTATCATACCTCATCTTAAAGCTGTGTATGGTTCCTCCCTCCACTACCTCACTTGCTAGACTATTCCACTTCCTGACTATTCTCTGACTGAAGAAATACCTTTGACTCATCTGAGTCTTCAACTTCCAAGTGTGACCCTTTGTTTCTGTGTCTCCTCTCTGGAACATCCTGTCTCTGTCCACCTTGTCTATTCCACGCAGTATTTTGTATGTCGTTATCATGTCTCCTCTAACCCTCCTGTCCTCCAGTGTCGTCAGGCCGATTTCCCTTAACCTTTATTCGTAGGACATTCCCCATAGCTCTGGAACTAACCTTGTCACAAACCTTGCACTTTCTCTAATTTCTTGACGTGCTTGATCAAGTGTGGGTTCCAAACTGGTGCTGCATACTCCAGTATGGGCCGGACGTACACGGTGTAAAGTGTCTCCAACGATTCCTTACTTAGGTATCGGAACGTTATTCTGAGGTTTGCCAGGCGCCCATATGCTGCAGCAGTTATCTGGTTGATGTGTGCCTCCGGAGACGTGCTCGGTGTTATGGTCACCCCAAGATCTTTCTCCTTGAGTGACGTTTGCAGTCTCTGGCCACCTAGCCTATACTCTGTCTGCGGTTTTCTTTACCCTTCCTCGATCTTCATGATTTTGCATTTGGCGGAGTTAAATTCGAGAAGCCAGTTGCTGGACCAGGTGTCCAGTCTGTCCAGGTCTCTTTGAAGTCCTGCCTGATCCTCATCTGATTTAATTCTCCTCATTAACTTCACATCATCGTGTGTGTGTGTGTGTGTGTGTGTGTACTCACCTAGTTGTACTCACCTAGTTGAGGTTGCGGGGGTCGAGTCCGAGCTCCTGGCCCCGCCTCTTCACTGATCGCTACTAGGTCACTCTCCCTGAACCGTGAGCTTTATCATATCTCTGCTTAAAGCTATGTATGGATCCTGCCTCCACTACATCGCTTCCCAAACTATTCCACTTACTGACTACTCTGTGGTTGAAGAAATACTTCCTAACATCCCTGTGATTCATCTGTGTCTTCAACTTCCAACTGTGTCCCCTTGTTACTGTGTCCAATCTCTGGAACATCCTGTCTTTGTCCACCTTGTCAATTCCTCTCAGTATTTTGTATGTCGTTATCATGTCCCCCCTATCTCTCCTGTCCTCCAGTGTCGTCAGGTTGATTTCCCTTAACCTCTCCTCGTAGGACATACCTCTTAGCTCTGGGACTAGTCTTGTTGCAAACCTTTGCACTGTGTGTGTGTGTGTGTGTGTGTGTGTGTGTGTGTGTGTGTGTGTGTGTGTGTGTGTGTGTGTGTGTGTGTGTTTGTGTGTATGTGCGCGCGCATGCTAACGCACATTATGATAGCGTGCTTGTATCTGTTATAAAAACAATAATTACAGCTGTAAATCCCTTCAGACTATAAAACTTTCTTCAAAATAATCCCTCGGTGATTTAAAAAAAAACATCAGAAATTAATGTAGCCTTTCACGTTGTGTCTTATAATAAAAACTCTTATGCAAGTAAAAACTACACTCACACACACACACGCGCACACACACACACACACACATACACACACACACACATACACACACACACACACACACACACACACACACACGTACCACACACACACACAGACACACACACATACCACACGCACACACACACACACACACACACACACACACACACACACACACACACACACACACACACACACACACACACACACACACACACACACACACACACACACACACACACACACAGAAGGCCTTTGACACAGTTCCTCACAAGAGATTAGTGCAAAAACTGGAGGACCAGGGAATACTTGTCAGGAAGACAGCAGCGAGTCATGGTACGTGGCGAGGTGTCAGAGTGGGCACCTGTGACCAGCGGGGTCCCGCAGGGGTCAGTCCTAGGATCAGTGCTGTTTCTGGTATTTGTGAACGACATGACGGAAGGAATA
>NC_091305.1:25465188-25472688 GCF_038502225.1 Cherax quadricarinatus
AGGTCAATAATTATTCATGGGCTTCAGGAGGCTGAAGGGAAGACTTATGGTGAAAGAAAGCATTGGGAGGAAAGAGAGATTAAGAACACTGTAATAACAGGAGGGAAGCACATGTTTCAGGTAGAAAATTTTCACAGACTTGGGGGGGGGGTTATTTGGGAAACAAACCGCACTTCATAGCGCCCATTCCCCTAAGCACTAATTTCACAATCACAGCAGCCTCCCATAATATTCCTCCCTGCCTCCCACTCCCTACACCTTCCTCTTCCATCTCCCAAATACATTAATGGGAAGGAAGCTAAGGGTATGGTACACCACTGCAGATGGAATAGCAAATAAGAGTGAAGAGTGGCAAGAATGAATTATTAATGCATCACCTGACATCATAGTGCTGAGACAATACTTACAGGGATGATAACAGATGCAATTTTTCCACCTGGATGTCAGATCCTGAGGAACGACAGGGAGAAAGGAATGGGAGGAGTAGCACTGCTCATCAAAAGCTAGTGGAGTTTTTAGGAAATGGGGGGAATGGACAGAAAGGAAACAGACGATTTCATTGTAGGAACACTTTAGACTGGGGGTCCAAAGGTGGTGATAGCAGTGATGTATAACCCACCACTGAACAGCAGGAGGCCAAGACAAGAGTATGGTGAACGCAATAGGGAATGGTAGATACACTAGCTGAAGTGCCCAGGAGGGCTCATATGGGTAGGACAAAATTACTCATAATGGGGGATTTTAATTATAAAGAAATTGACTGGGAAAACCTAGAGCCACATGGGGGACCAGAAACGTAGAGGGCTAAGATGTTGGAGACTGTATTGGAGAACTTTATGCGCCAACATGATAGGATACAACCGGAGACAGAGGAGTGGATGTTGCATGAAGGCTGGATCTCATATTCACCTTGAATAATTCAGACATAGGGGATATCACACACGAAAGACCCCTTGGCGCTAGTGATCATGATGTCCTGGGTTTTGAATACCTTGTAGAGTTACAGTGGAGAATGCAGCAGCACGAGAAGAACGAGAGAAGGCGAGCTTCAAAAAAGGTGACTACATTTGCATGAGACGTTTCTTGCATGAAGTGCAGTGGAAAGAGAACTAGAGGGAAAGACAGTAAATGAAATGATGAAAATAGTGACTACAAAGTGCAGGGAGGCAGAGGAAAAGTTCATACCAAATGGTAACAGAAGAAATGGTAAGACTAGAGTGAGCCCATGGTTTAACTGGAGGTGTAAAGATGCCAAAGTCAAGTGTGCTAGAACATGGAAATGGTATAGACAAAGAACTCAAGAAAACAAGGAGCTGAGCAGAAGAACCAGAAACGAATATGAAAGGATAAGGAGAGAGGCCCAGAGGCAATACGAGAACTACATAGCATCAACAGCCAAATCTGAGTGGTATGTCTTATGAGGAGAGGTTAAGGGACCTCAACCTGATGACACTAGAGGATAGGAGGGATAGGGGGGACATGATAACAACGTATAAAATGCTGAGAGGAATTGACAGGATGAACAAGGCTCGAATGTTGCAGAGATGGGATACAGGAACAAGGGGTCACAACTGGAAGCTGAAAACCCAGATTAGTCAGTGGTGTTAGGAAGTATTTCTTTAGCCTTAGAGTTGTTTGGATTTTCTATCTTTAGACTAATTATTGGCTTGCTGAGCACAGTCATATTGAGATTTCAGTAACTCGCTCATTTGTTTGTTGTCGTCTGTGTAGGATCCGTCTTGTCTGACCAGGGGCCCTATACTAGAAGTGGTTTTTGTCTTGTTTTGGCATATGAAATGAAATATTTCGAATTTCTTTCAATTTCACTAATTGCTTTCAGCTCCTCTTGTCTCTCCTGGATCCTGTATGAGTCCTTTAACTTTAGCTTAATATTTTCCACTTCCTTGATTAGCACTTCTTTCCGTGTATCAGATAATCTGGCATTCTTGAGGAGCTCAGTGACTCTTCCTCTTCTCCTGTAGAAGGAGCGTCTCTCTCTAGTTTACATTTCTTTCTTCTTAGAGGAATGTACCTCGAGCATACTTTAGCTACCAGGATGTTGAGCTTTTCAAGACATTTGTTAGGGTCCATGTAATTTAAGATATCTTCTCAACATGTTTCATTTAGGGCATAGTTTACGGATCCCAGTTGATGTTCTTGTTGTTGAAGTTGAATTTGGTAAAGGTACCCTCATAACTGTATGCATTTTGCTGATCAGGACTCCTGTGCATGTAAGTCTGGACTTCGATTAGACTGTAATAAGAATTTGTTGTTTTTGATATTGTTATGTTTTTTACCAGGTCCTCATCATTTGTGAAAATATGGTCTAGTGTGTTGTTCAGTCATGTTGGCTCCACTATCTGCTGACTTAGAGTGTGTTTGTTGCAGAAATTCAGCAGCTTTTGTGTGTGTGACTTTTCATCTGGGCTGCCTCTAGAGATTATTTCTGCTACAACATTATTTGCTATATTCTTCCATTTTGTATGTCTTAGACTGAAGTCTCCAAGCAGTAAGATGTTTGGGGATGGGGCTGGAAAGCTTTCCAGACAGGAGTCAATTTTTGATAGTTGTTCTTTGAACTGTTGGGAAATTGCATCTGGTGGCTTATATACAAGTACAGTGACTAAGTTTTGGTTGTCGATATTTATTGTCAGAAGTTCAACTACATCATTTGTGGTGTTCAGTATCTCTGTGCAAATAAGCGACAATTTGACATACAACCCCCCCCTCCCCCTTATTGCCTGTTCTTTCTGTCGCATCTGAAAAGGTTGTATCCAGGTATCCATATTTCACTGTCAAAGTAATCCTTTGCGTGGGTCTCTGTGAAGGCTGCAAACAGTGCATTTGACTCCCCTAGAAATCCACTAATGAAAGGTATTTTGTTGGTGGTGGATGGCTTAAGGCCCTGTATATTAGCAAATATAAATGAGGTTGTGCTGCATGTTTATTGGGGATTTTTCGTTGTTGGCATCAGTAGTTGTGAGTCTGGAAGGGCCACTGACTGTGCCTCCAGTCTAACAAGGCTCCAAGGTGGTGGACTATATTGGTTTTCTCTTTCCATTTTCTTTCCTCGTTTCCTACTTAGTGATGTATAACCCACCACAGAACAGCAGGAGGCCAGGGAAGAGGATGCTGAGAGTAATAGAGCAATGGTTGATACACTGGCTAAGGTGGCCAGAAGGGCTCACGCGAGCAGGGCAAAGCTACTGATCATGGGGGACTTCAACCACAAGGAAGTCGATTGGGAGAACTTGGAGCCACATGGGGGCCAAGAAACGTGGAGGGCTAAGAGGATAGAGGTGGCACTGGAAAACCTCTTGTACCAACATGTAAGGTGAGAGAGGAGAGGATGAACCAGCGAGATTGGACCTAGTATGCACCTTTAATAGCGCAGATATTGAGAACATCACATATGAAAGACCCCTTGGGGCCAGCGATCATGTGGTTCTGAGCTTTAAATATATAGTAGAGTTACAGGTGGAGGGGAAAGACGGACGAATGAAGCAAAACTACAAGAAAGGGGACTATGCAGGCATGAAAAACTTCCTGAATGGAGTTCAGTGGGACAGAGAACTGGCAGGGAAGTCAGCAAGCGAGATGATTTAATATGTGACAACAATATGCAAGGAAGCTGAGGAGAGGTTTGTACCCAAGGGTAACAGAAAGAACGAAAAAGCCAGGACGAGCCCGTGATTCACCCAAAGGTGCAGGGAGGACAAAACCAAGTGTGCTAGAGAATGGAAGAAGTATAGGAGACAAAGGACCCAGGAGAATAAGGAGAGCAGTCGTAGAGCCAGAAATGAATATGCACAAGTGAGAAGGAAGGCCCAAAGACATTACGAGAACGACATAACAGTGAAAGCCAGATCTGACCCGAAGCTGTTGTACATCCACCTCAGGAGGAAAACAACAGTCAAGGGCCAGGTAATTAGGCTGAGGAAGGAAGGAGGGGTGATCACAAAGAATGATCGCGAAGTACGTGAGGAGCTCAACGTGTTCACAGTGGAGACAGAAGGGCCTCCAGAAAGGCAGAGAGGTGGGGTACACCATCAAGTGTTGGACACAATACATACAACGGAGAAAGAGGTGAAGAGGCTGCTAAGGGAGCTAGACACCTCAAAGGGGATGGGGCCGGATAATATCTCTCCATGGGTCCTGAGAGAGGCAGCAGAGGCGCTTTGTGTACCGCTAACAACTATCTTCAACACATCTGTCGAAACAGGGCGACTCCCGGAAGTATGGAAGACAGCAAATGTAGTCCCAGTTTCTAAGAAAGGAGACAGACACGGAGCATTAAACTACAGACCAGTGTCACTGACGTGTATAGTATGCAAGGTCTTGGAAAAAAAATTATCAGGAGAAGAGTGGTATAGCACCTAGAAAGGAATGAGGCGATCAACGGCCAGCACGGTTTCAGGGACGGGAAATCCTGCGTCACTAACCTTCTGGAGTTCTACAACAGGGTGACATCAGTAAGGTATGAAAGAGAGAGGGGTGGATAGACTGCATTTTCTTGGACTGTAAGAAGACAGGTGACACAGTTCCACACAAGAGATTAGTTCAAAACATGGAGGACCAGGCAGGGATAACAGGGAAGGCATTACAGTGGATCAGGGAATACCTGTCAGGAAGAAAACAGCGAGTCATAGCCCGTGGCGAGGTGTCACAGTGGGCGCCTGTGACGAGCGGGGTTCCACAGGGATCAGTTCTAAGACCGGTGCTGTTTCTGGTATTTGTGAACGACATGACGGAAGGAATAGACTCCGAAGTGTGTCTGTTTACAGATGATGTGAAGTTGATGAGAGGAATTCAATCGGAAGAGGACCAGGCAGAACTACAGAGGGATCTAGACAGGCTGCAGGCCTGGTCCAGCAACTGACTCCTGGAATTCAACCCCACTAAGCGCAAAGTCATGAAGATTGGGGAAGGGCAAAGAAGACCACAGACGAAGTACAATCTAGCGGACCAGAACTTACAAACCTCACTCAAGGAAAAGGATCTTGGGGTGATTATAACACCAGGCACATCTCCTGAGGCGCACATCAACCAAATAATTGCTGCAGCATATGGGCGCCTGGTAAACCTAAGAACGACATTCCGACATCTAAATAGGGAGTCATTCAGGACCCTGTACACTGTGTACGTTAGGCCCTTATTGGAGTATGCAGCGCCAGTTTGGAACCTTCACCAAACATGTAAGGAAACTAGAGAAAGTGCAAAGATTTGCAGCAAGACTAGTCCCGGAGCTATGGGGTATGTCCTGCGAGGTGAGGTTAATGGAAATCGACTTGACGACACTGGAAGACAGGAGAGATAGGGGGGGGGGACATGATAATGACATATAAAATACTAAGAGGAATCGACAAGGTGGATAGACACAGAATGTTCCAAAGATGGGGACAGCAACAAGGGGTCACTGTTGAACTCAGATGAACCACAGGGATGTTAGGAAGTATTTCTTTAGTCACAGAGCTATCAGGAAGTTGAAAAGTCTGGGTAGTGATATAGTGGAGGCAGGATCCATACATAGTGTTAAGAAGAGGTATGATAAAGCTCATGGAGTGGGAAAAGAGACCGTAGTGGTCAGTGAAGAGGCGGGGGCAGGAGCCATGAATCGACCCCTGCAACCACAACTAGGTGAGTACACACACACGCGCGCGCAAACACTACAGCTGACTAATAAACAAATGTTTCATTTGGGTCTGATGGACAAATTAATATGTTGGTTGATGTAAACAAGATAATGGAAACAACCAGTGTCATGGTCACCTGTGACCGGTTAGCAGAGCTTTCCTATCCTAGCAGCCCGGTCTGGGGATCAGGCTTTTCTGTTGAGTGCTTGTTCAACCAGGCTGTTGGTGTTGGTAACCCTGCATAGCCATCACATTCTGGTAGGATTCCAGTTTCCTCTTCATAAATATTCTAAAATTGTTCCAGCAATATTTCTGATATTTGTTGGTAGCAGGTTGAATAGTCTTGGTCCACGCATGTTGTCACTGGGTCTATTTTACACTTCCACATCTATCACAAAGTAACCAATTACGTAAACAAATAATACTTTTAATTTAAATCATCAGCTTATTTAAAACATACGAAAGAATTAGAATATTAAGAGAAATAAATTGTCAAAATATAGTATCGCAGGGGTAAGCAAAGGTATCAGCTGACGTACCATAAAGAGGACGTCAACTAAAGTAACATAGACAAAGGCGTCAGCTAACGTAACATAAAGACGCCAGC
Source organism: Cherax quadricarinatus (assembly GCF_038502225.1). Lineage (NCBI taxonomy): Eukaryota > Metazoa > Arthropoda > Malacostraca > Decapoda > Parastacidae > Cherax > Cherax quadricarinatus. Next base: position 25,471,429 of record NC_091305.1, read on the forward strand.
TGTAGCTTGGTGCTTGTGCATGGTTGAGTGACATTACGGCGTCCCTGGGGGAAGGTGAGGACACAGGATCGATCCCCTGCATGATTTTTACCATTGTTATTTATGTGAGAGATGGTGAGGGTGGTGATGACTGCAGTGTGACCAGGTGTTCCTGTGGAAGGAGGGAGGGATGGTGGGAGGTAAGGAGGGAATGATGGATTGAAGAAAGATGGATGTAAGGTGAGAGGGAAGGAGAAGGGAGAAGGGGATTGAGGGAAGGGATGGTGGTAAGTAGTAAGGAAGTGATGGATGGAAGAAAAGAGGAATGAAGGAAGGGAAGATGGGAGGAAGGGAGAGGAGTCTGGAATGGTGCAAGAAGTGTGGGAAGGTTTAGGAAGGAGTGTATAAAGGTTTAGGGGTGTGTGGGGAAGGTTAAAGTGATGTGGGAAGATTTAAGAGGTGTGGGAAGATTGAAGGGGTGTGAGAAGGTTTAGGAAGTGTGGAGTGGTTAAAAATGTACGGGGAGGTTTAAGGGGTGTGGGATGGTGAAGAGATGAATGAGGGAGGGAGATCATTATTCTATTTGCGATTGAAGATGTGTCTTAGTCAGTTTTTGTGTGTTTGTGCGTTTGTTAGTATTCCTTTGTCACTGATTATGTGTCTGTGTGTTTGTCACTGGCCCTGTACTTGTCAGTGATTTTCAAAATTCTTTTGTGTCTTTGTATTTGTTAATATTCCTCTGTGTGTCTTTCTCATTTATCATGTATGTGTCTGTGTTTCTCACTGTTTCTCTGCGTATCTGTCAGTGTTCCAGTATGTGTGTGTGCGTGTGTTTCTTAAGGTTCATTTATGTGTCATGTATGTTTCAGTGTTCCTGCTGTGTACGTACAGATTTCTGTTTACAAGTCATTATTATGATCAGATCATTGCCTCTCAGAGCTGCGGTCGAGGGCCTCGACCTGTTGTCAGTGGCTGCTGCTTTCAGCGAAGTTGTCTTGATGCTGGTCAAGGAATTCTAGTCTCTTTTTTTCCCTTCTTTAAAAAAAAAAACCTTATTGCCTTACTAAGTGATGTCTGACCCTTGCGGGCTAAGTGCTTCGCTATAGATATAATGATGATAGATCAGTTTCGCTAATACTCAAATTTTAAACAGTCCGTCCACATCCATTTTGTCGAACCCTCCGTGTCTCTGTAGCCAAGAAGGAAATTGTTAAGTTTCTTCCATCAGTTTCTGACCAGCCGGGCTGTGGTTCGTACGTTGGACTGCGCGTGGCCAACAGT
>NC_091305.1:25477688-25480188 GCF_038502225.1 Cherax quadricarinatus
CACCACCCGACCAACTCAAAGTAAGTCGGGCAGAAAGCACATAATGAAACGTGACTAATTTTTCTAAGTAAGATCATGTCCTCTGGATTAACACTTTTTTTTTTTTGTTAAATTCTTAACTGTCCGGAACGACCTTAGGACGACAGTAGTCGTAGATCTCTGCCAGATGTCGTCCTAATATTGACGTTAGGACACGTGACTGACGACTTCGGACGTGTCAGTTTTTCCGCTCAGCTTACTACTAATTCCAAAAAAAAATTATTGAAATTTTTATTCTATTCTTCCAATAAAAATCTTTATTGCAAGAAAATTATGTAGTGTTCTACTGTTTTAGAGAACTTATTAAAATAAATTTAGAACTGACGGTTCCGCAGTCGGTGCCAAAGAACAGAACTTTTATACAAGAACTTTGGAAAGAGACTCCATGTTGCTGGTGATGATCATGTTAAGTGCTAAACCCGTGTGGGTCATTCAGTACAGGACGTGGTGGAGGCTCGATTCTCCTTCTGCTGAGTGCGAGACAGATGCGATTCTTATCTGTACTCAGGATTTTAATCTGGTGGGTGGGGGGCTTAAAAAATCTTAGGACGCTGTAAAAAAATCAGTAAATCTTCTTTATAACATTTAATTTGTGGATTATATGTGAAATTTCTTGGTGTTTTTGTGGTCACTGGTCAATATAAGGGAGTGAAAATTGACCTTTAATTAAAAAAATGGAAAATATTTACCTCCGGGGAAGCTTCGTCCCCCTTAACCACTCAGGGGAAGAAATATTATAGATCGGAATATGTACCAGAAAATAGTGACAGCGAGGAGAGCAAAGAATTATCTTTGATCTTCAATTGAGGCAGAGAAGCAGGATGAAATTAGCATAGGAATATGTAACCAGAGGAGCGCGGAAGAATGAAAAAGTCACAGCTCCTTGGCTGGAACATTTCACCAATTGTGACTTGACAATGGTCAAGGACGGACCGAAACGTCGTTATGAGGTTCCACTCCTTATTTAGGGATATCAGTGAATTGTATCTAGGAAGTCACAGTACACTACCGGCAGGTACTCACGACTAAGCAACAAATTTAATCATTATTTCAGTGCTTTACACTATCGAAAATTTGACTGAAGACGTTTTTCCAACCAGTGGCTTTCTCGGTTCATTACATAGACTGTACACGGAAGACAGTAGAAGATTAGATAAATCAGTCACTCGGCCTTGACTGAGCACTTACCAAGACTAAGGGACTGATTACCTCATCTTACAAGGTCTTCTGTACTTAATCTCTGCACTGAGAGAACCGCTGATCGGCGAAACCTTCAAATAGATACCCAAGTGTTGCACACCAGTCTTATTTAACTAATTTAATATAAAGTGAAACGTTTCGGTCGATTCTGAACATCATTAAATGAGTAGAATATAGAGAGTGATTGAAGACATCAAAACATCAGATAGTTTCATTTCAATTTGTTGTTCAATCGGGACATCAGAAGGAAGATGATATTTAAAGATGATAAGAATGCACACACACACACACACACACACACACACACACACACACACACACACACACACACACACACACACACACACACACGCACACTCAGAAGCATCTCACATTAAAAATACTCTCTCTCTCATTCTCAAGAGCATTTCTTACACACATACATTAAAAGTACCTCACATAAAGTGCCTCAAAAACCCTTCAAGTATTCAGAGTTCTTCAGTTATTCAGTAATCCGTCATGCACACTAGATTTCTTCATTCACTCAAGAGTCTGTCACTCTCTCCATAGGCCTCCAGTCGACAACTGGAGTTGAGTGTTTGGAGATCCTAATTGGATGACTGACCCCAACACTGAAATACTGTGACACACACTGAGAACTTCTGCGTCACTATGACGAACTGTGAGACACTTTCACAAACTGAGAGACACTGTGACACACTCTGGTTCACTCTGACACACACTCACCTCACCGTCGTAAGTAGCGAAGGGGGCAGAGGAAGTGCCCAGGATGACTTTTTTTTGAAGCAGAGGAGAAATGCTTTTTTTGGGAGGAGACAGTTGAAAAAGCTTGTATGAGATAAACTTTGGAATATTTCTTAGTTGGTGTGTGTGTGTGTGTGTGTGTGTGTGTGTGTGTGTGTGTGTGTGTGTTTGTGTGTGTGTGTGTATTCGCCTAGTTGTACTCACCTAGTTGTGGTTGCCGGGGTTGAGTCACAGCTCCTGGCCCCGCCACCTTTTCACTGGCCGCTACTGGGTCAATCTTCCCGCTTCATGAGCTTTATCATACCTCTTCTTAAAGCTATGTATGGATCCTGCCTCCACTACATCGCTTCCCAAACTATTGAACTTCCTGACAACTCTGTGACTGAACAAATACTTCATAACATCCCCGTGATTCATCTGCGTCTTCAACTTCCAACTGTGACCCCTTGTTGCTGTGTCTCATCTCTGGAACATTCTGTCTCTGTCCACCTTGTCGATTCGTCTCACTACTTTATAT
>NC_091305.1:25485188-25487688 GCF_038502225.1 Cherax quadricarinatus
CATGGTTCTTCATGGTTAGTTTGGAGTCAAATTTCACCCCAAGGATATCAACTTCTTCTCCAGGTGCCAACATCCTCCCATTCATCCTTACTACTGCACCAGCATTACCATCATGGTGCCTAGAGACGATCATCATTTGCGTTTTCTCAGGTGCAAATGTTACTTGCCATCTATTTCCCCAAGCTGATATAGCTCTCAGCTGGTGATTGATGTAGCTTAGAGCAGCTGGCATTTCTTCTCTTGGATAAGTGAATGTCAGTGTACAGTCGTCTGCGTCTCTCTCTCTCTCTCTCTCTCTCTCTCTGTCTCTTTCTCTCTCTCTCTCTCTCTCTCTCTCTCTCTCTCTCTCTCTCTCTCTCTCTCTCTCTCTCTCTCTCTCTCTCTCTCTCTTTCTCTCTCTCTCTCGCTGTTTCTCTCTGTCTCGTCCCACTCCTCGTCACCCTCTCATACTGAATTAGCACTACACTCCCTGCCACACTACTATACGTGTCACACTACTTTCCCTGCTACACTACTCTCCATTCTGCCACACTACTCTCCCTGCCATACTACTTTCCCTGCAACACACTACTCTCCCTGTTACACTACTCTCCCCGCAACACTATTCTTGCTGCCTCACACTACTCTCCCTAATACACACTACTCTCCCTGCCACATACTACTCACCCTAGCACACACTACTTTCCCTGCAACACACTACTCTCCCTGCTACACTACTCTCCCTGCAACACTATTCTCGCTGTCTCACGCTATTCTCCCTGCCACACATTATTTTCCCTGCCACACACTACTCTCCCTGTTACACACTACTCTCCTTGCCACACATTACTCTCCCTAACACACACTACTTTTCCCTGCCACACACTACTCTCCCTGCCACACACTACCACACTACTCTCCCACGCACTACTGCCCATTCCAAACACTACTCTCCTTGCCAAACACTACTCTCCCTGCCTTACATAATGCAGGGCGGAACCAGACTTGGCCTAGCCGCCCCTAGAGCTTCCACCCTATGCATAAAATATTTCAGTGGTCTCTCTCCCCTACTACATCTCCCCACCACACCCTCCTTTCCTACCACGCCCACCTCCCCACCACGCCCACCTCCCCACCACGCCCACCTCCCCACCACGCCCACCTTCCTCCCCATGTAGCAAGTATCATGAAGTGTGTGACACATGTAGGAAGTACCTTGAAATGTGTGATACATATAGCAAGTATCTACAACAACAATTCTGTAGAAACTGGCCATTATCTGTGTACTTGAAAAAACTGTGAGTGTTATTCCATTTATGAAGAGCGAGGTAGAGTGGAGGCACTTTGTTATAAACCAGAGAGGTAGAGTGGAGGCACTTTGTTATAAACCAGAGAGGTAGAGTGGAGGCACTTTGTTATAAACCAGAGAGGTAGAGTGGAGGCACTTTGTTATAAACCAGAGAGGTAGAGTGGAGGCACTTTGTTATAAACCAGAGAGGTAGAGTGGAGGCACTTTGTTATAAACCAGAGAGGTAGAGTGGAGGCACTTTGTTATAAACCAGAGAGGTAGAGTGGAGGCACTTTGTTATAAACCAGAGAGGTAGAGTGGAGGCACTTTGTTATAAACCAGAGAGGTAGAGTGGAGGCACTTTGTCATAAACCAGAGAGGTAGAGTGGAAGCACTTTGTTATAAACCAGAGAGGTAGAGTGGAGGCACTTTGTTATAAACCAGAGAGGTAGAGTGGAGGCACTTTGTTATAAACCAGCCAGGTAGAGTGGAGGCACTCTGTCATCAACCAGCCAGGTAGAGTGGAGGCACTCTGTCATCAACCAGCCAGGTAGAGTGGAGGCACTCTGTCATCAACCAGCCAGGTAGAGTGGAGGCACTCTGTCATCAACCAGCCAGGTAGAGTGGAGGCACTCTGTCATCAACCAGCCAGGTAGAGTGGAGGCACTCTGTCATCAACCAGCCAGGTAGAGTGGAGGCACTTTGTTATAAACCAGCGAGGTAGAGTGGAGGCACTCTGTCATAAACCAGCGAGGTAGAGTGGAGGCACTTTGTCATAAACCAGAGAGGTAGAGTGGAGGCACTTTGTTATAAACCAGAGAGGTAGAGTGGAGGCACTTTGTTATAAACCAGAGAGGTAGAGTGGAGGCACTCTGTCATAAACCAGCGAGGTAGAGTGGAGGCACTTTGTTATAAACCAGAGAGGTAGAGTGGAGGCACTCTGTCATAAACCAGCGAGGTAGAGTGGAGGCACTCTGTCATAAACCAGCGAGGTAGAGTGGAGGCACTTTGTTATAAACCAGAGAGGTAGAGTGGAGGCACTCTGTCATAAACCAGCGAGGTAGAGTGGAAGCACTTTGTTATAAACCAGAGAGGTAGAGTAGAGGCACTTTGTTATAAACCAGCGAGGTAGAGTGGAGGCACTCTGTCATAAACCAGCGAGGTAGAGTGGAGGCACTTTGTTATAAACCAGAGAGGTAGAGTAGAGGCACTTTGTTATAAACCAGCGAGGTA
>NC_091305.1:25490188-25492688 GCF_038502225.1 Cherax quadricarinatus
TAATCTGAACAAAAGTCTTGGTTTTATGAACTAGATGCATTCATAATTATCAAAAATTTGATATGTTAATAAGTAAAATACTGGTACAACAGTTAGCTCATACCGACGAGTTGATAAATAAGACATGTGCAGCAGTTGTACATGTGTCTTACTTATCAACCTTAAATTATGATATGTTTTAAGCTGTGCTAAATGTCTAGGTCACTCGTCACTTGACCTTCTCATATAACCTAGTCTATAGTTTTCAATTTTCTTGTATATAAGAAACGCATTTTTACTTCTCTTTTCTGTGTTCTTCAAGCATTTGATTAATACATAACGAATTGATTGGATTTTGATTGTCTTTCATTTCTGTCACATATTCATTTTTGGGAAAATAGTATATATATATATCCTAAGAAAGAAAATCTCAGACCTCAGGACAATGGAAGACAGGATGAAAGACATTGATACACATGATGCCTTCTACCTACGCACCAGGTGCGTGTTCATCCCAAAACTTACCTACTTCCTGAGATGTTCCCCAGCCTTCAGCAGTCCGAAACTCAGGGAATATGACTCCCTTCTAAAAACCATGCTAGAGAGTGTGTTGAATCTTTCCCATGAAGATGGACAGTGGTTGCAGCCTCACTTCCAGTCAGTCTTGGTGGGCTGGGAGTACACAAATCCTCCAAGATTGCCCTACCAGCTTTCCTATCCGCTTGCATAGCATCAGACGAGTTAATAAAATAAATTCTTCCGGACAACCTCAGTGACTCATCAGGAATATAGGACCCTAGCTATGCCAGTACCATTACCGAATGGAGACTCACTGCTCCAGCATCAAAACCTAGTGCAGCGCTGGCCTACAGTCAAATTGGGATGGCCCCCTCCGTATTGCAATGGCTCTTCGCCTTGCTGCCCCAATTCACATGAAATATGCGTGTATTTGGGCGATGCACAAGCCGACCAGTATGGTCTACATGGTCTTAACTGCTCCAAAACCAAGGGCTGGCAAACAAGACACAATGAAGTCAACGACATCATAAAGAGAAGCCTTGCTACAGCTGGATGCCCAGCCGAGAGAGAGCCCCGATCACTAGCAGCCAACAACACTCACAACCCAACAAACCGCCCTGCGATCACCAACTATCCTTGGAAGAAAGGCAAGCTCTTACCATGGGATTATACATGCCTGTCGACGCTGGCTGACACCTATATCCATCACAGTGTCGGGCGACAGGAAGGAGCTACTGATCACTGGGAGAAGTACAAGATCAGCAAGTACAGAGACATAAGCCAACAGTATCAATTTGTCCCATTGGGACATGGGGAAAAACGCCACACGTTTCCTTAAAGAACTGGGTTCCAGACTCATCAGGGACCCGAGGGCAGCCACCTTCATGTTACAGCTCCTCAGCGTGGCCATCCAGAGGGTAAATGCTAGCTGCAAACTTGGCTCGCGTCCGGCTTCGGAGGAGCTGGAGGAGATTCATAATCTTTCAGATATTGTACCAATGTATTCTTTTTATTTTGTCAGTGTATCCTATCTATAAATAAAATTCACATAGAATATAGAATATAGGGAATGGTAGGAGATGAAATTATTCAAACAGCTCCGGAGACAACCTTGAGTTTCCCTGAAGTACGTTTATTCTCTTCTTTGAGGATGAGTGTCTCCAGTCAGTCTCCCTGTCTTTGTTTGATATATATATATATATATATATATATATATATATATATATATATATATATATATATATATATATATATATATATTTATATATATATATATATATATATATATATATATATATATATATATGTAATAGTAAAGTATGTGACGTATACATGATAGAAGGGAGTGAGAGTTGGGATGAAGGTGTTAAAAGGAGTACAGACCTTTAGTATTTTCAAAGTGGAACAGTACGTTCTCTACAACCCATACTTCCCCTCCCTCCCTCGCCTCCCTTCCCCACATATCTACCTCACCCGTTTTCTTTTTCTTTCCTTCTCTCTCGTTTGCACTCCCTCATCGTCTATTCTGTACCACATGGGCGACAATTCCGAGTCTTTTACATATCCAAAAATCACACTTGTTTTTTCTTCCTACTGGCTTCCCCTGTAACCAGTAGGTACCATCACCAGAGGCAGTGGTTGCCACCACCTAGAACAATAGGTGTCACCACTAGGTGGCACCCCAGTTCCAGTAGGTGGAATCACAAAAGCCAATAGGTGCCACTCCTACAGCCAGTAGGTGCCACAACTAATAAGTGACCCAGTAGGTGCTGCCTACTGGCTATCTCGGTACCACCCTTATATCCGGTATGTATCAAAACAAAAACCAGTAAGTTCCACTCTGAACCACCTGAAACAGATGTTTACTTTGGAGATTGTCTCGATACTAGTAAGGGCCTGGAACCGAGGAACCAGGCGCCCTTCATCCCCCCCCCTCTTCTTCAGGAGCGCCTCAGACAACTCCTACGTCTTTGGGTATTTAGAGAAAGGGCAACCTATCGGA
>NC_091305.1:25500188-25525188 GCF_038502225.1 Cherax quadricarinatus
ACTTGTTCCGTGGGTGCAGTAGTATAATATACTGCTTTTTGAGCTAGTACACAAACAGGGAGTAGAATAAAATCAGCTCAGAGGCGTCCACACCACCGCATGTCCTTCAATGGCGGGTGCAACATCTAGCTTGGCTGGATGCACCATTGTTAAGGATTGTGTGGTCTAAAGCGTCATGCGTTTTCGCTTACCATGGGGCGGGCCAAAACAGCATGCATTCGACTTCTTGGCTAGTGCAGTGTTGTTATTGATCAATATCACTCGTTTCGTGGGTACAGTAATATATATATATATATATATATATATATACATATGTATATATTTGTGCTCACGAACAAGAGATAATGATTAATAACAATACTGCCACTAGCCAAGGATGCGCTACTCTTAAGGATTGTGTGGTCCAGTGGATTAAGGCGTCATGAGTTTTCGCCCACCATGAGGCAGGCCAAAGGAGCGTGGGTTCTAGTCCTTGGCTAGTCGAAGTGTTGTTATTGATATATATATATATATATATATATATATATATATATATATATATATAGAGAGAGAGAGAGAGAGAGAGAGAGAGAGAGAGAAATTGTGTGCTGGTGTAAGGTTTACCAAACAGTTTTATTTGTTCAGTGATTTCATGGAATTAAACCGGGGGGAAATTTACAATCGGTGAGTGCAGTAACAACGCGAGCAGAACGTCAGTAACTTAGGCTCAGATCCGTCACTTGCCTGACTGTGAAGTGTTAACAATGGTGAGGTAAATTCTTCCCTGTTTCAATCCTCTGCAGTCCACGAAAAACGTTGAATGCTTTAATTACAATTTTAGGGTTTCACTGATAAAAATTGAGGTGAGGAGCTGTGGTTTTGTTGTGGGGGACGACAGAGGTGTGCAGCGAGGCTAGTCATGAAGGCCAGGGGATAGGAACTGTGTGGATAAAATAAAGGAACTGAACCTGATGACAACTGAGAACAGAAGGACCATGAGGTGACATGATAACTATATACAAAATACTGAGAGGGATTGATAGGGTGGACAGGGACAGATTGTTCGAGAGTCGGGAAATTGATACACTAGTGCACAGCTGGTAATTAAAAACATAGATGAGTCACAAGGATTTTAGGATATATCTCAGCCTAAGAGTGATCAGGAGGTGAAAAAAATAATAACCCAGGATAACTTAATGAAGTCTTAGTCTCACATAAATATTTACTTTCTTATGAGGCTTTTTTAATCCTCTCCCCCAGGATGCAACGCATGCCAGTTGCCCAGTACCAGGTATCTACTTACTACTAGGTAAACAGGGGCAGTAGTTGTAAGGAAACGTTCCAAATGTTTTTTCTCGTCCGGTAATCGAGTCCCGGTCCCTCAGTTTGTGAGCTGAAGTCGCTGTCAAGTGCGCCACGAGCACCACAACTTGCACAGTAAAGTGGCAGATGCAGGATCCATACAGAGTTTTAAGAATGGGTATGAGAGCGCTCAAAAGAGAAAGGAATATAGCGGAGGCGAGGAGCCTGGGGCTATGACTCGACCCTAGAAGCAACATGTAGGTAAGCACACTCGCACACATACCCAAACACACACACACACACACACACACACACACACACACACACACACACACACACACACACACACACACACACACACACACACACACACACACACACACACACACACGAGGATAACAGTGATTGGCTCATATTTTCTCCGGGAAGATGGACGTCTCCAATTGGTGGAAGCAATGAGTGTGAGTCCTCAGAGGCGACGATGATTGGCGGAGATTGTTCCGAGCGGCCGTTTGTCTGTCAGGATGGTCGGTAATTGGTGGAAATAATGCTAGTAATCCCTTCCTCCCTCCTCGCTTCCTTACCTTCTTCCTTCCCTCCCTCCTTCATTCCTTCTTTTTATCCCACCCTCGATCCGTCTTTTCCTTCATCCCTATCTCTTACAATTGCTCCCTTCTAAATTTCCCTCCCTCCAACCATTCCTCGCAACCTTCCTCCCTCCCTCGACATAGAGTGGACAGATGTGACTTCGACCAGGTAAGCACGTGAGGATCTGTCAGAAGCGAGTCTCACATCTTGTCGAGGTCTTCTCGCCACCAGATGTTGAGTGCAACTCTTGTACGAGAATATTACGAAAACAGATACAGTCAGAAGACATGTGGTATCTGGCCATAAAGGTACAATACCAGCAATGGAGCAATCAATAAAGTAACCCAACAGATAAGAAAGAACCATCATCGTTTTGTATTCGTGTTTATAGTAGTACGATACACTTATAAATACAATATTATGGGCAAGATAAGAGAGAATTAGAGAGAGACAGAGCAAGAATGAGTACACTCTCTTGCTTTAGTTCATATACAGAGACAGAACTCTGGTATGTGTTAATCAGCCTAAAGCGAGTGAATGTCTGACATCCAGTCTTGGGTGTAGTTACAAGGTCAACTAGCCTGAATATCAACTTTAGACAGTTGGAAGTTTATCCTCGATTGTAAACAGGGGTCCTCGACATTCCTGTGGCCCGGTCTCAGACAAGGCCTGTAGACCAGACCAGACTAGAGCTTTATCTAGCACTTAACCTTACATTGTCCCTGTAAAAATTCTGCATACTGTCTTCAGATCCCAGTCTCCGATGTTGTTAAAAACTGGATCGTTATCTTCTGTCTCCTTTCTTCTAGGAATTGTTGCTTCTGTACCTTATTCCTCCTTCCCTATTGGGTTCCCTCTCTCATATTCTTTCCTTCCTATTCCTCTCCATTCTCCACTCCCTCTTTTCTTTCCTTTCTATCCATCTCCTTTGCCTTAGTATTGAGTGGCTTTAAAGATCTGACCCTCTCTTGTTCCTCCTACTTTATCAAATGTTGACTCCTAACAACTTCCTAATACGGATGATTGTACAGTATCGAATGGCAGAGAGACAGAGCAAGAGAGAGAGAGAGAGAGAGAGAGAGAGAGAGAGAGAGAGAGAGAGAGAGAGAGAGAGGAGGGAAGGAGGGAGGGAGGGAGGGAGGGAGGAGTGGAAGATGGGTGGGGGTAGAGATGAGGAATCTACAGGGAGAGGGATCCAACTCTCTCTGGGCAGTCTTGTGATTTGTTGACTGTCACCTGCAGAGCTCTCCAGCATCCTTACCCTGGTGCTGGGACTCCCATCTTCATCTCACTCGCTTATTCCCTCTTAACCTCTTTCTCCTTCCCCCTCTCTCTCTTTCTCTCTTCTCTCTTCTCTCCTCTCTCTCTCTCTCTCTCTCTCTCTCTCTCTCTCTCTCTCTCTCCCCTTCACTAACGAAGGTCAAGTTGACCAATCTAAGGATAAAAGGAAAGTATAAAGTTTGATGAAGAAAGAGAATTGATCTTGTTTTGCTAAATTCCCACACCGTTCTGTTTAAATTCCAACTCTTTTCTGGCTAAATTCGAACACCATTCTGGCTCAATTCCGACAGTTTTGGCTACATACCGACTCGGTTCCGACTCTATTTCTACTCTATTTCGATTCGGTTCCAACTCCGTTCCATTTCTGCTCCAACACCATCCTGGCTCTGACACGACCTCTTCCTCCTACTCCTGGCTCCAATCCGATTCTGTTCCGGCTCCTTCCTGAACCCGTTCCGGCTCCTCGCCAACCCCTTTCTGGCTCCATTTCTGTTCCGTTCTTAATCCATTTTCGTTCTGTTCAAAGTTCCCCCCCCCCTCACCTACATCAAAAATTGTCATTTATATAGAATGACGTCCGATAACGTACACAAACTAGAGCGAATTCGAATGTCCACATTAGAGAGATGGCTCGAATATCTGAGGCAGCAAGAGTATTCGAAAGAAATCAGTGACAAGATTTAAAGGTCGGTAATACTGAGAGAGTACGAATTCCTTAATGTTCTAATTAGCGAAGGGATTCGAATATCTGGATTAGCAAGAAGCTTCTAAATATTTGGACAAATGAGAGGGGTTTCAGTTCTTTCAATGGTATTTGACCTGCTGACGACACAGCAAGCCTGTAAAATAGTCTGGGGTTATGTTAGCGTGCGATAACGTTGGGGAAGTGTGCTGGAGAGGAAAAAAAAATATCGAGATTTTTTTTTATATGAAGATAGAGGATAGAGGAGAGAATGTGGAGACATGGCCGGTATCTCGTGCCTGTACTCACCTATTTGTGGTTGCAGGGGTCGAGTCCTAGCTCCTGGCCCCTGTGTGTGTGTGTGTGTGTATGTTTGTAGTATGTAGTATTTGTAGTGTGTACTGTGTGCGCGTGTGTAGTATGTGCATGTGTATTGTGTGGTGTACCGTGCGTGTAGTGTGTACTGTGTGCGCGTGTGTAGTGTGTGCATGTGTATTGCGTAGTGTACCGTGCGTGTAGTGTGTTTAGTGCGTGTAGTGGGTGTGTGTGTGTGCGTGTGTAGTATGTGCGTGTGTAGTGTGTGCGTGTGTAGTATGTGCGTGTGTAGTGTGTGCGTGTGTAGTGTGTGTAGTGTGTGCGTGTGTAGTGTGTTTAATGTGTGCGTGTGTAGTGGGCGCGTGTGTAGTGTGTGCGTGTGTAGTGTGTAGTGTGTGCGTGTGTAGTGTGTGCGTGTGTAGTGTGTGTAGTGTGTGCGTGTGTAGTGTGTGCGTGTGTAGTGTGTGTAGTGTGTGCGTGTGTAGTGTGTGAGTGTGTAGTGTGTGAGTGTGTAGTGTGTGCGTGTGTAGTGTGTGCGTGTGTAGTGTGTGCGTGTGTAGTGTGTGTAGTGTGTGCGTGTGTAGTGTGTGCGTGTGCAGTGTATGTAGTGTGTGCGTGTGTAGTGTGTGCGTGTGTAGTGTGTGTAATGTGTGCGTGTGTAGTGGGCGCGTGTGTAGTGTGTGCGTGTGTAGTGTGTGTGGTGTGTGCGTGTGTAGTGTGTGTAGTGTGTGCGTGTGTAGTGTGTGCGTGTGTAGTGTGTGTAGTGTGTGCGTGTGCAATTGTGTGTAGTGTGTGCGTGTGTAGTGTGTGCATTTGGCCTATTGTGTGTGCGCTGTGTAGTGTGTGCGTGTGTAGTGTGTGTAGTGTGTGCGTGTGTAGTGTGTGCGTGTGTGCGTGTGTAGTGTGTGTAGTGTGTGCGTGTGTAGTGTGTGTATTGTGTGCGTGTGTAGTGTGTGCGTGTGTAGTGTGTGTAGTGTGTGCGTGTGTAGTGTGTGCGTGTGTAGTGTGTGCGTGTGTAGTGTGTGTAGTGTGTGCGTGTGTAGTGTGTGTGCGTGTGTAATGTGTGTAGTGTGTGCGTGTGTAGTGTGTGTAGTGTGTGCGTGTGTAGTGTGCGTAGTGTGTGCGTGTGTAGTGTGTGCGTGTGTAATATGTGTAGTGTGTGTAGTGTGTGCGTGTGTAGTGTGTGCGTGTGTAGTGTGTGCGTGTGTAATGTGTGTAGTGTATGCGTGTGTAGTGTGTGTAATGTGTGCGTGTGTAGTTTGTGTAGTGTGTGCGTGTGTACTGTGTGCGTGTGTAGTGTGTGCGTGTGTAGTGTGGAGTGTGTGCGTGTGTAGTGTGTGCGTGTGTAGTGTGTGCGTGTGTAGTGTGTGCGTGTGCAGTGTGTGTAGTATGTGCGTGTGTAGTGTGTGTGCGTGTGTAATGTGTGTAGTGTGTGCGTGTGTAGTGTGTGCTTGTGTAGTGTGTGTAGTGTGTGCGTGTGTAGTGTGTGTAGTGTGTGCGTGTGTAGTGTGTGTAGTGTGTGCGTGTGTACTGTGTGCGTGTGTAGTGTGTGCGTGTGTAGTGTGTGCGTGTGTAGTGTGTGGTGTGTAGTGTGTGTAGTGTGTGTCCGTGTGTAATGTGTGTAGTGTGTGCGTGTGTAGTGTGTGTAGTGTGTGCGTGTGTACTGTGTGCGTGTGTAGTGTGTGCATGTGTAGTGTGTGCTGCGTGCTGTTGCTCACTCTCGTGTGTGTGTCCTGAAGGGTGTTCGTGCTTGCTGAAGGTTTTGCCAGTGTCTGCTGAAATGTCTGCGTCTCCTTCCGCAGAATTTTCTGCTGGATGGCAGCTTCACCTTAGCATTGAAAAAGTTTTGTGTTCTTTCCACGGGCTCTGGTGCTTGCAGACACACGTGCGGTGCCTCGTAGCTGCTTGCTGCATTCTCACCGGAATGAATGTAGTCTCTCTCTCTCTCTCTCTCTCTCTCTCTCTCTCTCTCTCTCTCTCTCTCTCTCTCTCTCTCTCTCTCTCTCTCTCTCTCTCTCTCTCTCTCTCTCTCTCTCTCTCTCATACACAGAACTGAGATAAGCCAGAACGGAGGGGGATAAACGGGTAGGGGAGTTGGGTGGGGGAGACGATTTGCATAATTCTGAACACTGGCCCAGTGTGTTATAGCGGAGCATCCTCCTACAGCTTCCTCTCCCCTGCAACATCTCCCATCTTTCCCCTCCCCCTTCATCTCTCACCTCTCCCTCCTCTTATTATCTTGCCTCCCTAATTTTCTTTTCTTTCTAAATCTCACTTCCTCCCCCCTTCCCCCACACGTTTCCCTTCCGTCTTCCAACACTTTTTCTCTGGCGAACCTTTCTCCCACCCCATTTCGCCTTTCTCACCCTATTATTACTCTCACCCCATTCCATCACTCTCGCTTCCTTCTGTCACTCACAGTTCCTTTCATGTTTACCATCCCTTTGCCTGTCTCTTATCCCCTTCCATCTCTCTGACCACCTTCCATGTTTCAACCCACTTTCTGTTTCTCCCACTTCCTTAAATTCCTCGCATTTCAATCCCTTCCACCTCCTTCCGTCCCACCCACTACAATCTCTCCCACCCTTTATTCCTTTTTATGTTATTATCTTCTTTCTCTCCTTCCCATCTCATTAACCATCTTTTGTCTCCCCAATTCCCTTCCAACTCACCCACCCTCTTCTTTTTTATACTCGCACCCATTCCGTCTGTCTCAACCCCTCTCATCTCCCACCACCCTTAGCATCCTCATGCTTCCCAACGTGAAGCCATAGTCGTGTAAGATCATGATCCTCTGTGCCTTGGTGTTATCTCCTTGCTCTTGTAGTGGATGTGTTTACATGGTACACTATCTCTCTCTCTGTCTGTCTGTCTGTCTCTCTCTCTCTCTCTCTCTCTCTCTCTCTCTCTCTCTCTCTCTCTCTCTCTCTCCTTCATTAGCTTCCTTGGTTTTCTTTCTCCTACCGAGGTAGGGGTGACTCCCAAATACACAAATAAAAAAAGTGAACACAATATCATTCATTCAATCTCTCTCTGAAGTGTGTGCTGACATCACTGTAGGAGTGAGCATCCTCACTCCTCTTATACAGTGCATGCAGTTCTTCCCGCCTCCAGGATTCATCTGTATAAGTCTATTTTCAAAGTATATATATATTATATATATATATATATATATATATATTAATTATATATATATATATATATATATATATATATATATATATATATATATATATATTATATATATATATATATATATATATATTCATATATATATATATATATATATATATATATATATATATATATATATATTATATATATATATTATATATATATATATATGCGCAAGACAAGCCACAAGGGGTGGAAATCTTTAGCTCAAGTACTTTCGCACTTCTCAGTGCGTCATCAGGAGCTATGCAGTGTTGCAAGGTTGCAACTGAAGGAGAGAGGGGAAGTTTTTTTCTCTCAGAATAGCGCAGAGTGGACCTGTCGCCTCCCCCCTGACTCTCTTAGAATGTGGCCGGTGGTCAGCGTCACACCCACCACTGCCACCTTCCCCCGCGTCCCCCCATATGGGGTAAGAAGGTTTTGAGAAGTCAAGAATTATTAAATTAGAAGGTGTAATAGTCTGCCCTAAGCTTTTTATAGCCGTTTAGAACAGGTCCTGTGACTTGAGAAAATAGGTTTCTCAGTGGGTATTATATATAAAGATTGCTGTTATTCTTTGTAACCTATTTAATTAATAAAAGAAAGGAAGTGAATGTGCTCCTCGTCCGTTTAAATGTCCTGTTCCTGAATGTTCTCAGGGGTACTGAGACGTATCCTTTATATTGTCTACTATTCTTCTCAGTATCGATTATTATGCCTTACTTGGGATTCTTCTATACCATTCCTATAATATTTCTATGATCCAGATTTCTACTTCTAATATCCTTTAACCCACTACCTGTGTAATCAGGTAATCTTGTCATTGTATGGTGCAATCACAGACAAATGAGTTATATAACCATACATCAACTGGCGTAGCATGATGTTTTGGTGCGTAGACAACTGGTCGAGCGTCAACCCCCCCCCCCCCACCCTGTGACTTGTCTTGCATAGTTAAGATCGCCTGTCTGCGCATATATATATATATATATATATATATATATATATATATATATATATATATATATATATATATATATATATATATCGAATAGGTAATACTTGCGATTTTGGCTTAAATAGCAACGCTCTTCTTGCCGAATAAGGCAAGGGAAAATTTGTGTATGCAATAATTTCGTAAAAATCATTCTGAGCCTAACGAAAAAATATATGTTTGATTGTGTTTGTTTATTATTAAATTGTTTAAACTAGTCTAAAATATATTTAGTTGGATCAGGCTAAATTAAATTGTTCTTGTTATAATAAGGTAAGATTACTAAAGTTGTTTTGTGCAAAAATTATTATTTTTTACATTAACATTAACGAAAACAATATATATCTTTAAACGCATAAGAAAAAAATTTAGAGAGGACTTAATTTTAAATGAGATCCTGCTAATTGACCAGTTTTACCTGTTCAGAACGGCATATATATATATATATATATATATATATATATATATATATATATATATATATATATATATATATATATATATCCCCTGCATGCATCAGCATGTAAGCCTTCTCCCTGATAGCTGGCTGCCTTGGATCAAACGTCTAGCGCAAGCTGGACGCCAAGGTATTGGTCCAGTGTGGCGAGAATGGTAAGGCACTGCGTACCTTGTTCCAAGGTTCGTAGGTTCGAGTCTCCTTCAGCCAGAGATCAGTGTTTATATATATATATATATATATATATATATATATATATATATATATATATATATATATATATATACCCGGCTGGAAGTTTTCCAGAGAGAAAGAGTTTATGGTAACATTTACAGTAGTATTTATGGTAGTTCCTCCTGCACTCAATGATGCTGGGAGAGTGAACGTAGGTGTGGGAGAGTGAAAGTAGGTGTGGGAGAGTGAAGGTAGGTGTGGGAGAGTGAACGTAGGTGTGGGAGAGTGAAAGTAGGTGTGGGAGAGTGAAGGTAGGTGTGGGAGAGTGAAGGAAGGTGTGAAAGAGTGAAGGTAGGTGTGGGAGAGTGAAGGTAGGCATGGAAGAGTGAAGGTAGGTGTGGGAGAGTGAAGGTAGGTGTGGGAGAGTGAAGGTAGGTGTGGGAGAGTGAAGGTAGGTGTGGGAGAGTGAAGGTAGGTGTGGGAGAGTGTAGGTAGGTGTGGGAGAGTGAAGGTAGGTGTGGGAGAGTGAAGGTAGGTGTGGGAGAGTGAAGGTAGGTGTGGGAGAGTGAAGGTAGGTGTGGGAGAGTGAAGGTAGGTGTGGGAAAATGAAAGTAGGTGTGGGAGAGTGAAAGTAGGTGTGGGAGAGTGAAGGTAGGTGTGGGAGAGTGAAGGTAGGTGTGGGAGAGTGAAGGTAGGTGTGGGAGAGTGAAGGTAGGTGTGGGAGAGTGAAGGTAGGTGTGGGAGAGTGAAGGTAGGTGTGGGAGAGTGAAGGTAGGTGTGGGAGAGTGAAGGTCGGTGTGGGAGAGTGAAGGTAGGTGTGGGAGAGTGAAGGTAGGTGTGGGAGAGTGAAGGAAGGTGTGAAAGAGTGAAGGTAGGTGTGGGAGAGTGAACGTAGGTGTGGGAGAGTGAAAGTAGGTGTGGGAGAGTGAAGGTAGGTGTGGGAAAATGAAAGTAGGTGTGGGAGAGTGAAAGTAGGTGTGGGAGAGTGAAGGTAGGTGTGGGAGAGTGAAGGTAGGTGTGAGAGAGTGAAGGTAGGTGTGGGAGAGTGAAGGTAGGTGTGGGAGAGTGAAGGTAGGTGTGGGAGAGTGAAGGTAGGTGTGGGAGAGTGAAGGTAGGTGTGGGAGAGTGAAGGTAGGTGTGGGAGAGTGAAGGTAGGTGTGGGAGAGTGAAGGTAGGTGTGGGAGAGTGAAGGTAGGTGTGGGAGAGTGAAGGTAGGTGTGGGAGAGTGAAGGTAGGTGTGGGAGAGTGAAGGTAGGTGTGGGAGAGTGAAGGTAGGCGTGGGAGAACGAAGGTAGGTGTGGGAAAGTGAAGGTAGGTGTGGGAGAGTGAAGATAGGTGTGGGAGAATGAAGGTAGGTGTGGGAGAGTGAAAGTAGGTGTGGGAGAGTGAAGGTAGGTGTGGGAGAGCGAAAGTAGGTGTGGGAGAGTGAAGGTAGGTGTGGGAGAGTGAAGGTAGGTGTGGGAGAGTGAAGGTAGGTGTGGGAGAGTGAAGGTAGGTGTGGGAGAGTGAAGGTAGGTGTGGGAGAGTGAAGGTAGGTGTGGGAGAGTGAAGGTAGGTGTGGGAGAGTGAAGGCAGGTGTGGGAGAGTGAAGGTAGGTGTGGGAGAGTGAAGGTAGGTGTGGGAGAGTGATGGTAGGTGTGGGAGAGTGAAGGTAGGTGTGGGAGAGTGATGGTAGGTGTGGGAGAGTGAAGGTAGGTGTGGGAGAGTGAAGGTAGGTGTGGGAGAGTGAAGGTAGGTGTGGGAGAGTGAAGGTAGGTGTGGGAGAGTGAAGGTAGGTGTGGGAGAGTGAAGGAAGGTAGGTGTGGGAGAGTGAAGGAAGGTAGGTGTGGGAGAGTGAAGGTAGGTGTGGGAGAGTGAAGGTAGGTGTGGGAGAGTGAAGGTAGGTGTGGGAGAGTGAAGGTAGGTGTGGGAGAGTGAAGGTAGGTGTGGAAGAGTGAAGGAAGGTGTGGGAGAGTGAAGGTAGGTGTGGGAGAGTGAAGGTAGGTGTGGGAGAGTGAAGGTAGGTGTGGGAGAGTGAAGGTAGGTGTGGGAGAGTGTAAGTGTTCCTGTGAGTGTATATAAACACGAGTTCCTTGGTTAAGGTAATCGGCTACAAACTCTACCAACCACACGAAGGCTCATTAAAACTCCTTATTCATTACATTTCTTTAATCCCTAAAATTGGGATTTAATTAAAACCTCGCTCTATATATATATAAACTTGCATATCTCTGTTTATATACTTTGAAGGGAGTTTTTATCCCGATATTATAAGATCATTATGACATCAATTTTGACGCTCTATGTAAACTTAGAAAACCAATTGTATTTAAGACTTAGCTACTCCAGTTTAATTATATTTTTCTTTATACAAAGAAATTAATAAAAACAAAAGACTGTCGCACCACACGGAAACGTTCAGATCTGCACGAATATTACTCGTGGTTTTATAATGGGTTTAAGATATTTTGCATGTGAATGACGTTTTTTTCGGTTTTATTTTAAAACAAGTGTGAAGGGACCAAGACTTTTCAACATTCTCTCTTCATGCATGAGGGGTTATTGATAACTGAATATTGACAGTCTTCAAATGGAAAATTGGCAAGTTTGTTAAGTCATTTCCTGATCAGCCGGGCTGTGGTGCATACGCGGGACTTCCTACAGCCAGCACCATCAGACTGGTTGTTCAGGTCATCTACCCGTCTGAAGGTCAACGAGGGCCGCGAGGGCGCTGACCCTCGAAACACTATCCAGGTAAACTCCCGGTAGACGTTTGGACCAGACTGGATCCCTCCCGTAATTCGAGAAACATGAACATTGAACAAGAGAGCCCCGCTTTACAGCGCTTCGCTTTACAGCGCTTCGCTTTACAGCGCTTCGCTTTACAGCATTACGCTAATTCAGCAGTTTTTTATTATATCCAATTTTCATTTACTTAGACTTCCTACAATCAATATATTCGCTACTTACTGTAAGCTAAGGATGAAAATATTTTGAGGCAAGTAATGTGTGTACTCTATATGCATTTGCACTTTTTTTAGGCCTAGCTATATTGCTCACTTAATATATGATAATTATTTGGCTTTTATATGGATTTGAAAGTGAAAAAAAAGGTTATTATTTACTTTTCATTGATTTTCCCTTTATCACAGTAACCCGGAACCTAACCTACTGTATCAGCGGAACCTAACCTACTGTATCAGCGGAACCTAACTGCTGTATCAGCGGAACCTAACTGCTGTATCAGCGGAACCTAACTGCTGTATCAGCGGAACCTAACTGCTGTATCAGCGGAACCTAACTGCTGTATCAGCGGAACCTAACCTGCTGTATCAGCGGAACCTAACCTGCTGTATCAGCGGAACCTAACCTGCTGTATCAGCGGAACCTAACTGCTGTATCAGCGGAACCTAACTGCTGTATCAGCGGAACCTAACTGCTGTATCAGCGGAACCTAACTGCTGTATCAGCGGAACCTAACCTGCTGTATCAGCGGAACCTAACCTGCTGTATCAGCGGAACCTAACCTGCTGTATCAGCGGAACCTAACTGCTGTATCAGCGGAACCTAACCTGCTGTATCAGCGGAACCTAACTGCTGTATCAGCGGAACCTAACTGCTGTATCAGCGGAACCTAACCTGCTGTATCAGCGGAACCTAACCTACTGTATCAGCGGAACCTAACCTGCTGTATCAGCGGAACCTAACCTGCTGTATCAGCGGAACCTAACTGCTGTATCAGCGGAACCTAACCTGCTGTATCAGCGGAACCTAACCTGCTGTATCAGCGGAACCTAACCTACTGTATCAGCGGAACCTAACCTGCTGTATCAGCGGAACCTAACCTGCTGTATCAGCGGAACCTAACCTGCTGTATCAGCAGAACCTAACCTACTGTATCAGCGGAACCTAACCTGCTGTATCAGCGGAACCTAACCTGCTGTATCAGCGGAACCTAACCTGCTGTATCAGCGGAACCTAACCTGCTGTATCAGCGGAACCTAACCTGCTGTATCAGCGGAACCTAACCTACTGTATCAGCGGAACCTAACCTGCTGTATCAGCGGAACCTAACCTGCTGTATCAGCGGAACCTAACCTGCTGTATCAGCGGAACCCGCCTGTCAGTCAGGTCAACAATAAGAGATTAATTTCAATATTTGGTGGGAATTGTAATAAATTGATTAATTCCTTGACGGGTTTTTCGCCCTAATGGAACTATTACGTAATGGCTTCGTTAGTGTTCCTGGTTCCTTAATAAATATTAGAACATTTCTGTACAATTCCTACGGGAATTTTCTATAGGCTGCCTGTACTAGGTTCGCCGGTCTTGTCCCGACTCAGGTCTGTCTTGGGTGTTTATGGGGCTTTTGACAATATATGGGTATTCTGAACAATGTTCATGCAGATGTTGTCAATATTTGTGTTTTGAGCAGTGAGGTTTGTAAGTGCCTATGGTAAGCATATGGAAAACAAAATCTCCACAAAGTGACCAAAACAATTCAGAAATAACCCACAAGTAGAGAGGAAATTTATGACTAAGTTTCGATCCGTCCTGGACCATTATCAGATCACAGCTTTTTTGATTTGACAATGATGCAAGATGGACAGAAACATCTTCCTATGGTTCCTCTGCTAAGTGTGGGTTGTTTGTGATTTTCTGGTATACATTCGGCTCTGGGCAGTGTTTGGACAGTCTCTGAAGCAAGTTTTGCAACCCCTGCCCCTCCATCCCCATCACTTGTACGCCTATTGAACTGACTCGAGTCATTTGGAAACAGCTGAAGTTTTCTCACTCCAGGTTGTAAATGGGTAACTACAAAGAGAGAGAACAGATGTGGAAGTTAGGGCATTTGGGCTATTCTAGAAACTCCGAGCGACCGGTTGTTACGGTTTCTGGGGATTGTGGAGATTGAGGTTTGGAGGGGCGGGGTAAATTCCTGGGAAACAACCTGACCTCCAGTTTGAACGAGCAATATTTGCCGTATTATCCTTCTCTTCATTTCTGCAAGTTTGAAAAAAAAAAATTGTCAGCTTCGGTCAGCAATCCTGTAACATTTCATTTGTATATGAGATGCACTGCCCCACACTGCAGTGAAGCAGCATACACAGTAGCTGTTCCCATTATGTAACTCTCACATACAATAGTGTAGCAACATACTGCAGTGAAGCATCACACACATCAAGTGTTCCCATCATGTAACTCTCATATAAATTAGTGTAGCAGCATACAGCAGTGCTTAAGTTTAC
This sequence comes from Cherax quadricarinatus, assembly GCF_038502225.1. Lineage (NCBI taxonomy): Eukaryota > Metazoa > Arthropoda > Malacostraca > Decapoda > Parastacidae > Cherax > Cherax quadricarinatus. The sequence goes on from NC_091305.1 coordinate 25,514,342, forward strand.
GTAATATAAACAATGTCTCTCACAGCATACTCACCACCTCTGACGACGACACTGGCGCGGCCGCCCAAGTCTGACACGGGCAGCACGGAACTAACACGACTCAGAGATCTCAACCGTCGTTATGTCAACAAGATACTTCCCAGAGGCTACTGGAATGCTCAGTTTGAGGTCAAGCAACCTACCTTCATGAGGTAAGTGTGATGCATGGGTAGGAAGGTAAGGGAAGAGCGAGGGGATAGGTTTGTGGGAAGGGGAAGCGAGGGAGGGTAGGTATAAGACAGAGAGATGGAGGGTAGGTGTGAGAGAAAGAAGTGAGGAGAGGCAGGCATGAGAGGCGAAATTAAGGAAGGTGTTAGGGATATGAGAGAGGTATGGGGGTGGAACGGAGAGAGGGAATGAGTGTGCTTGATAGGAAAGGGATGGTAGGAAAGATAATGGGGAGGGAGGGAGGTAAGGTAGGTTTGTTGGCTGAGAGGGGAGGGAGGGAGGTAAGGTAGGTTTGTTGGCTGAGAGGGGAGGGATGTGTGTAGAAACATAACGAGATAGTGATAGTGGGAGGGAACGTAGAGTGGAAGGTGTGAAGTGAGGAGCGGAGGAAGGGTAGATGTGAGGGAAGGATCAATGAATCGAATAGGTGTAAGAAGAGGCGGGAGGGAGGAAGAAAAGGCGTAAAGGAAGAGAAAGAGAGTAGGTATGAGAGGAGAGGGAGAGGTGTAAGGAAAGGATGGAGGGAGACGTGGGAGAAGTAAGATAGAGATGAGTGGAAGAGAGAGAGTAGATGTAAAAGGGTGAGAAGGAATGAGGGTAGGTGAGAGAATGAAAAGGGAGGGAAGATGTGAAGTAAGGGAGAGTGGGACAGTATATGTGTAGTGGAGAAAAGAATGAAAAGGTAGGTAGATGGAGGAGGAGAGGTAGGGGGAGTGTCATGAGGGAGTAGGACAAAATCATGAGGAAGAGGGAGTGTCATGAGGAGGGGGGAGTGTCATGAGAGGGGAGTGTCATGAGGGAGAGGGAGTGTCATGAAGGAGGGAGGAGTGTTATAAGGGAGGGGGAGTGTTATGAGGAAGGGGCACTGTCATGAGGGAGAGGAGTGTCATGAGGAGGGGGAGTGTCATGAGGGAGAGGGGAGTGTCATGAGGGAGGGGGAGTGTCATGAGAGAGGGGAAGTGTCATGAGGGAGGGGAAGTGTCATGAGGGAGGGGAAGTGTCATGAGGGAGGGGAAGTGTCATGAGGGAGGGGGAGTATCATGAGGGAGGTGGGAGGGTCATGAGGGAGGGGGAGTGTCATGAGGGAGGGGGAGTGTCATGAGGGAGGGGAAGTGTCATGAGAGGGAGTGTCATGAGGGAGGGGGAGTGTCACGAGGGAGGGGAAGTGTCATGAGGGAGGGGAATGTCATGTGGGTGGGGAAGTGTTATGTGGGAGGGGAAGTGTCATGAGGGAGGGGGAGTGTCATGAGGGAGGGGGAGTGTCATGAGGGAGGGGGAGTGTCACGAGGGAAGGGGAGTGTCATGAGGAGGGGGAGTGTCATGAGGGAGAGGGGAGTGTCATGAGGACGGGGGAGTGTCATGAGGGAGGGGGAGTGTCATGAGGCAGGGGGAGTGTCATGAGAGAGGGGAAGTGTCATGAGGGAGGGGAAGTGTCATGAGGGACGGGAAGTGTCATGAGGGAGGGGGAGTGTCATGAGGGAGGGGGAGTGTCATGAGGGAGGGGGAGTGTCATGAGGGAGGGGGAGTGTCATGAGCTAGGGGGAGGGTCATGAGGCAGGGGGAGTGTCATGAGGGAGGGGAGTGTCATCAGGGAGGGGAAGTGTCATGAGGGGGAGTGTCATGAGGGAGGGGAAGTGTCATGAGGGAGGGGGAGTGTCATTAGGGAGGGGTAGGGTCATGAGGGAGGGGGAGTGTCATGAGTGAGGGGAAGCGTCATGAGGGAGGGGAAGTGTCATGAGGGAGGGGAAGTGTCATGAGGGAGGGGGAGTGTCATGAGGGAGGGGGAGTGTCACGAGGGAAGGGGAGTGTCATGAGGAGGGGGAGTGTCATGAGGGAGAGGGGAGTGTCATGAGGGAGGGGGAGTGTCATGAGGGAGGGGGAGTGTTATGAGAGAGGGGAAGTGTCATGTGGGAGGGGAAGTGTCATGAGGGAGGGGAAGTGTCATGAGGGAGGGGGAGGGTCATGAGGCAGGGGGAGTGTCATGAGGGAGGGGAGTGTCATGAGGGAGGGGAAGTGTCATGAGGGGGAGTGTCATGAGGGAGGGGGAGTGTCATGAGGGAGGGGGAGTGTCATGAGGAAGGGGAAGTGTCATGAGGGAGGGGAAGTGTCATGAGGGAGAGGGAGTGTCATGAGGGAGGGGAAGTGTCATGAGGGAGGGGAAGTGTCATGAGGGAGGGGAAGTGTCATGAGGGAGGGGAAGTGTCATGAGGGAGGGGGAGTGTCATGAGGGAGGGGAAGTGTCATGAGAGGGGGAGTGTCATGAGGGAGGGGGAGTGTCATGAGGGAGGGGGAGTGTCATGAGGGAGGGGGAGTGTCATGAGGGAGGGGGAGTGTCATGAGGGAGGGGAAGTGTCATGAGGGAGGGGAAGTGTCATGAGGGAGGGGGAGTGTCATGAGGGAGGGGAAGTGTCATGAGGGAGGGGGAGTGTCATGAGGGAGGGGGAGTGTCATGAGGGAGGGGGAGTGTCATGAGGGAGGGGGAGTGTCATGAGGGAGGGCGAGTGCCATGAGGGAGGGGGGGTGTCATGAAGGAGGGTAGGAAGAATAAAGAGGAAGGTAGAAATGGACTCGTCTATTTCTCTTTTCATTTACTTATTATCCCCCATTACTTACTTTCCCCTTGCCACTAACTCGCTTCCCCCTCTACTAACTCACTTTCCCTTGTCGTCAACTCTTTTCCCATGCCATTAAGTACCTTCCCCCCTGCTATTAATTCACTTTCTCTTGCCATTAATTCACTGTCCCCTGAAAATTACCTCACTTTTCCCTGCCATTAATTCACTTTCTCCTTGTCATTAATTCACTTTCCCCTGCATTACCTCACTTCCCCCTTTCATTACCTCACTTCCTCCTTCTATTACCTAACTTCCCCCTGCCATTACCTAACTTCCCCCTGCCATTACCTAACTTCCCCCTGCCATTACCTAACTTCCCCCTGCCATTAACACACCTTCCTTTCCCAGGTTCAACTTGACGGTTCCCCGCACAGCTCAACTGGCCATCTATGGGCGACGTAACGTGGCTCCCAGCATCACTCAGTACGACTTTGTTGAATTTATCAAGAGTGGCCGACCAGGTCGAGCTAAGCGCCAGGCTCAGTGGGTAAGTGGCAGGCCAAGGTGGGAGAAGTGTGAGGCTCATTTAGTAAGTGGCAGACCAAAGTGGGAGAAGTGCCAGGCTTAGTGGGTAAGTGGCAGACCAAGGTGGAAGAAGCGCCAAACTCAGGGGGTAAGTGGGAGACCAGAATCAAGCGGGTATTGCCTTGTGTTGATTATCTCAAACCTTGAAGACTCTTAAGAACTAACTGATGACAGATTTCACTGCTCTGTCATAGAGCAAAACCTGTCACAGATATATGAGAGGTCAGGTATACATCATAGGTCACAGGTATATTACATGTCTTGTAAGGATTGCCATAATCCCTTCTTGGTCGAAAAGATAAAGGGATTCAAGGCAAGTATTAGGCAGCACAAACAATCCATCAGGAAGGTCCAGCCCTCGTGAATATTATTCGTTGTTATCGAAGGATTATTTTCACTCAAGTGTTGAAGCACACAAAATTATTAGTGTCATAACCAGAACGTTTCGCACAGGGGGAGATAAATTGTGTATTCTGGTGAGAGTAAAATCATTCTCGCTCCTGGTAAAGGCTTGTAAAGGCTTGTGCCAGAAAAAAAATATCGAAAAAAACAAGGTCTGGTTGTTACACCTCTGTGATTTCATGAGGTAACACGACTCTAAAGTCATGATATGAGGAATTGGATCCACTTTCCTTCCTGATTATCTCCTGTTTTCCGGGTACCGTGTTACCCGTGTGAATTTAGCGCTTCCCAATGACTGTTACAGTCCTCACTCCGGTTACATTTTGGGTGGAAGACTGAGGGAACTGAGTCTCTCGGACCATCGTCACAATACACCCATAACACGTCGGATAATTTTTTTATCTTGATCTTGTAATGTTAGATTTTTGCAAATTGGAAATCAAGAAAAGTACCATTAATACGTTCTGTTTTTTAAGCTTTTTTTTTATTACATAAAAATAGAAAAATATCAATTTTTATTTTTAAATTTTAGTGTGTAGTCTAAGTATAGAAATCTCATCTCCGGTTCAACCTCATCTCATGCCCAGCCTCACCTCATGCCCAACCTCACCTCATGCCCAGGTTTACCCCCCAGCCTCACATCATGCCCAGCCTCACCACATGCCCATCTCTCACACAGACGGTCTCTGGAGGGGACCAGGTCTCTGTGTCGCCCACGCCCATGGGTCTGAGGGACGTGATCGAGAGTTACCCCTTCCTACACGGTCACCACATCGACTTCGATCACACCTTCGAGGATAACACCATCCTCGACCACCCCCTCAAGGACGACCTCGATCACCTACTGCAGACAGACAAGGAGGTACAGGTTATTGTTATTCCCCTCCTGTTGTTTTCCTCTTCTGTAATGAATGAATTTAAGAGGATCACGGACAGATTCGCCAAGTCAGGTCAGGAGTCAGTGAGAGATAAAGTAGGTCAGGTCAGGAGTCAGTGAGAGATAAAGTAGGTCAGGCATTACTGGTTGAAGATTAATCTAAGGATTTTAAATTTCCCATAATGTAGATTGATTTATAAAATTTATGAACTTCGTTATCAGGAAAAATCTACTGAATTCTTTCGTGTGTTAGAACTTAGAGTCTTATAATGCTGCAGTGTGTATGGGTCCAGGGTGCAGTGTTGTGTGTGCAGTGCTGTAATTATTACTATAACAAATATGCTAAGAATTGGCCTGTAGTACCTGGCTTCAAAGCAAATCCCCAGACAAGGAACAACCTCAAAGATAAAATCAACGGCACATACAAAGGATAGTTTTCAGTACCTTTATATTCCCTCCACAGTGCAGTAGAGCAGAAAGATGTTAATGACCGAGAGAGAGAGAGCAAAGCGAGTTCACTCACTGCAATTGTTTTTTCACTTCGTACAAGAGAGAGAGACCAAGTATGTGCGTGAGAGTCTGACTTCAGCCAGGGAGGTAAATATAAGATCTGTTCGGTAGGAGTCAAGCTCTCACCCAGTTGTTTGACGTATAACCCTGACAGCGAATCAGAGTGGCCAGGGGCCCCAGGCAGCCACTTCGACTTAACTGTCAGTTTGGTTGATACAGAGGGAATGTAAGAAGAGGTTGTGTGGTGAATGCCGAATGAATTGTAACGTATTCGTCGCACGCCACAGTAGTGTTTACTGGTGTATTGTGTATTCGTGAGAGAGTATTTACGATAGTTTGCTGGTGGTGTGCTTGTGTAAGGTACACCGGTGTACCAGGGGCATGTATACTGGTGTAGTGTGTACTGACATGTATTAGAGTTATATGCACTGGTATGTTCTAGAGTTATGTGCACTGGCGTTGTGTGTACGGGCACTACTTTCCTCGCCTCGGGAAATAATGCCGTGGTAGGCGCGGGGAATTAATTGAGGAGGAAACTCTTCAGGAATGTTACCTGGGGGCTTCCGCCTCGCCCCTAACTTAAATTAAGTTAAACATCAAAAGTTTGTTAATACGTCTATGAGGAGCCGAGCAGCATTCCTGGGGCTTATGAGGTTCCTGTGGTGGGGGTGGCGGTGGGGTTGGTGGTGGTGGTGGTGGTGGTGGCGGCGGTTGTGAGGTGGTGGTGGTAGTGGTGGTGAGTGATTGGTTAACATTTCCTTTGCCCTACCAACCTCACATTTTGTGGGGAAGTTCCCACCTTGCCCACCAACCCCACTGGAATTTATCTTGCTTACACTTTTTCACCTCCCTTCTCCATCAACCCCACCGATGATTGGGGTCCATCCCACACACACACACACACACACACACACACACACACACACACACACACACACACACACACACACACACACACACACACACATTCTCTTTCCTTCCCTCACAGGACCAGAGGAACATTTCACACCCATTACTTTCCCCTTCCGTCCCTCCCTTCCTTTCCTTTGTTAATGCATATTTTTTCCTTACACAGTTTTAATGCATTAAATTTCTCTCTCTCATATTGAAAACATTTTCCTATGTTGCTTTTCTGAACCCTTTCCCTTTTGGTCAATTATTATTATTAATATTATTATTTTATTTTCATTATTATTATTATTATTATTATTATTATTATTATTATTATTATTATTATTATTATTATTATTATTGCACTATTTAGACTGTAGCTTTTTTCTTGTAATTTTCTTTTGCTTGCCATTATTAATTCTTTTCCTTTGGATATGATTTTCTCCTCCTGCATTTTCTCATGTTTTTTTTTTCTTTACTGTCTTCCTTGCCAGAAGTTTGTGTCCTGTGTACCAGTCTGCTTTCGTTTTTTTCCTTCTTTCTTTCCTTCCCTCTTCTTTAGTTTTATTTTTTTATTTCCTATTCCTTGCTTTACTTCTACTTTAGCCCATTTCTTATTTATTTAAATTTATTTTTATTCCTAATTTATCTAGGTTTCTTCCCACAGTTTGTTCATGTTTTCTTTTCCACTTTTCATTTTCCCTCCTACCTTTTCTTCTAGTCTTCCTCCCCACCTTTACTCCGTCTTCGTCTTCCCTTCCACTTTACCTACACCTCTTCCCTCTCGATTTTCCCTTCTGGTTATCCCTTCCACCTTTCCTTTAGATCTTCCCTCTCACCATTCCTTCAGATCTTCCCTCTCACCATTCCTTCAGATCTTCCCTCCTTCAGGTCTCCCCCCTCACCCTCTTTTCAGGTACTACCTCACACCTTTCCTTTCAGCCAACCCTTACATCTTCAGTCCTCGATGTAGTAATCTATCGTGTCTCCCACAGGCGTCGACGACGTGGGAGGTGGAGCAGGAGTCGTCGACGACTCAGGTATTTGAGGAACCCCTGGCCCTGCCGTCCCTAGCTCGACCCCGTCGATTCCTGCACGACCACGGCGTCAATGTCAGTTTGGTCGAGTACCTCGACACTGGCATGTGGTATCTGGCGGTCTACAACGATGGCATCGAGCGGAAGCAGGTGCGTCGATAGTGGGGGACATCAGTATTACATAGCGAGGGGTGTAAGTACGTCGCAGGGAAGAGTAAAAAACATCGTAATGTCAATGGTACAAGGTGAGGAATTAGATACATGTGCAACACTTCCGTATTTTTATTTTGAAGACGTTTGGCTAACCAGTTGCTTTTTCAGTTCACTACAGAGATTGTATATGACAGTAAATGAGGTAATCAGTCTCTCAGCCTTGAAGGAATTTAAGGGGCCGAGAGGAAAATGATTGTAGCTGAAGTTCTTTTTCTTCCAGGGTGACTAGGATGACCCGAAGAAAATACATTCGCTATCATTCTCTCCCTAACTATCTTTCCAGCAATGAATTGACGTCACACTTTAAAAGACACTCCAAACTGCATTGCAGTCACTATACTTTCCATGTCCAAAACTGCAAGTATTTATGAATCCTTCAGAGTGCAGGCACTGTACATTGCATATCCAAAACCGAAAATATTCAATTGTCCTTCAGAGTGCAGACACACTGTAGAAGTATGCCAATTAAAAGGAGGACATTGTGATTATCCTCACTCCTGTCCTGGATGAGTCACACCAATGTAGTGCCAACTAGGGTGCCAGTATCGAGAGTCAGCTGCCAGTGCTTAAGTGACAGGTAACATCCGCGCACACACACATTTATATCACTGCAAACTTGAAAATTCTCACTACAATGTATGAAGAGAGATGAGAAGATTGGAATTTTACAAGCCAAGAAATGTCGTCCTCACAGAGCCTCTTACAGTCCAAGGAGTTCTCGTTAAAATTATTTTAATGTCAGTGGCACAAGGTTGACTTACTCTCCTCACTTTCGTGTTATCAACAGTTTACTGTTTTGTTTTGTTCTTAAATTTTAAGCATTCCAGTGTAATTAGCAACGCTAAAAAAAATAACATTCGTTTATTACTCAGTGATGTAGCTCTTCTGGCTATACTACGTCATTTGGGTCAGTATCTAATCATAGATTCTCTATCGGGATCCTCTTCAGCCTTCTGCTGAAGAGGATCGCAGAAAGGGGTCAAAATATACCGTCCACTCAATCTCCTGTGTTTCTGTTTCCATGAGGGTTATAATAGACCATTGACAAGTGTTCATTACACTTTAGTTATTCATAGATATTTTACTTCCACTAGAGTTATTGCAGTGGATTTCATCTCATTTGGCTGCTGATGTTTTGTCTGGTTCTTTAAAGTCCATTTTCTTCTATAAATACACATACCAATTTCATTTTAGTAGTTTGAATACGTCTGATTACCTGAATTTTTTTAAAATATGAGTAGAAAATTGAGTTCTGCGACGCTTGATTCTATTATTTATTTATATAAAAAAAGTCATTATGTCTGTATATTTATTCAGAGTTTGTTTAAAGTTCTTCGAGTTAATGGGTTACAATATATTGTTCTTTGGTTAAAAAAAAAAAAACAAGTTTTTGTTTTTTGTTTTCTTTGTTTCTCGTTTTGAAAGAACTATTTTGTACCATTGCCATGGAAACTGCAAAAGTTTTTTAATATTCTTTCCATTCAATTGAAGATTCAATTCACTTTGTTGGAAATATGACTTCAGTTATAGTGCTTTTAAGTTTTCCTGCCCAGCCTGTCTTGTCTCTTAGTTGTGTTGTCTTCCTAAGTCATAATTTGCTACTTTATCTTTTTTTTCTGAAACATTACGTAACTTCGAGTTTGAGTTCTTCACTTATTCATTTTCTTTAACAATGTTGAAACATTCACTCTCTCTTGTAACTAATTAAAATTGTCTGTTTTCAGTTCCAGCTTGACTAATCACTAGTTTATTTGTATTCTCTTACTGTTTCCAGTATATATATATATAATTATTTTTTTTGGTGCTCCTACTCCAGCCCGTGCGGGTTTACTACCGCATGTCATATTTGTGGCTCACCCCGCCCCTTCGGGTTTACCACCGCTTGTTATACATTAAGGACACCAATGAGTTGACGAGACGATATGGATAACATCATCTGCAAATTGCGTTATAATTGTATGATTAAACTCTGGTTGAGGAAGATCATTCACATAAATATTGAATAGAATTGGACTAAGACAAGAACCTTGTGGGACACCAGCTGTAGGTATATAAGGCTCTGTTGACTTGCCATGAAAGGCTGGTGTGTAAATATCTGCTGCTCGTGTTGGAAAGGGCCAGAAGACTGCGTTTCGTCTCTTCCTTCAGAATCAAGAAAAGTGTTGTGTATGTGAATTCAGTGAGGGAACATAACGGTCACCATGGGTAGGTGAGGTCAGTGAGGGAAGGCCTAATGGAGGAGGAGGAGGAGGCGGATGTTGAGGGGTAAGACTGTGTCTCCCCCTTCCCCAAACAGGCGCGCATACACCATGTGCTCGTGTTACAACAATGGAGTGTTTGTTCACCGTGTGTATAGTGTATATAGTGTATAGTGCGTAGTATGAGCATGGTATGCGCATAGCACGTGTAGTGTATAGCGGCGTGTCGTTTATAGTGGGGGCTGTGCACAGAGCATAGTGGCGTATAGTAACAGGTACACAGAGCATTGTGTTGTATAGTGACTTGTCCTGGGAGGGAGTGAGTGCCCTACTCCGCCTCATCACACATCTTCCACTCCTCCCTTTCCTCCACCGCCCACCACAATGGGGGGAGACCCCTCGCCTCCCCCTACCACCACCATGAACCACATGCGGTATGTGCCATGCGCCATTTTCCCTTCAGCCTGGGCTTCCCACACAGTTTGAGGTATGGCAGATGATGAAGCCAGCCAGCCACAAAGCCAGGGAAACAGTGCACCCAACAATGAAAGAAGAGGCACATGTCAGGTATGCGGAGAGTTTCGAGCACGCAACAGGGATGGTCGCATTCGTGCACACAATGGGTGTGCAGGATCACATATGCCCCCAGCAGAGAGCAGCCCACAGCCTCCACAGGCAGATGACAATTCCAATGGCAACCTCCTCACTTGTGATAACCTTCTGTTGGCATTCAAATCCACTGCTAACAGTACCCTATCCCACATCCCTAAAGCAGCTTGCCCATATGCAGCAGGGAAATTCACAGACCTTCTCAAGCAGGTGAATGGAGGTTCCACCAACTTAGAAGCCCGAGGCACCATCCAAGCATGGCGCAACCTGCTCCTGTTCGGCAATGTCTGTCTTGCAGTTCCTGAGAGATGAGGCAAACTGCTAACCACGTCAGTTATCAAGGCAGTGCGCAACTACCCAAGAACGGATAATTGTGTCCCTCTGCCCCATCATCGCAGGAATCACAAAGGTAGACCCAAGAAAAGTCCCACTGAAAACGAGAAAATTTGCGCACAGGTTAGCAAAAAAATTGAAGAAGGTAACACAATGGGAGCAATCCGAATAATTACAAGTGACGACACTGTAGCCCCCAAAGATGAGACCACAGCCCAAGCACTAAGAGACAAGCATCCAACCAGGGACACCATAGCCATCAACAACAACCCTGAGGAAGACCCCATCACTGAACAATTAATTTTGCCTGAATCGGAAGTCTATAAGGTGATTGTGTCATTTCCTGCAGGATCTGCAGGAGGTTACACGGGAATTCGACCTCAGCACCTCAAGGAGATGGTAAATCCAGTACTCGGTGCATCTGCATCAC
>NC_091305.1:25545188-25547688 GCF_038502225.1 Cherax quadricarinatus
GGCTTTAGGAAAGGTAGGGGGTGTGTGGACCAGGTGTTTACAGTGAAACATATAAGTGAACAGTATTTAGATAAGGCTAAAGAGGTCTTTGTGGCATTTATGGATTTCGAAAAGGCATATGACAGGGTGGATAGGGGGGCAATGTGGCAGATGTTGCAGGTGTATGGTGTAGGAGGTAGGTTACTGAAAGCAGTGAAGAGTTTTTATGAGGATAGTGAGGCTCAAGTTAGAGTATGTAGGAAAGAGGGAAATTATTTCCCAGTAAAAGTAGGCCTTAGACAAGGATGTGTGATGTCACCGTGGTTGTTTAATATATTTATAGATGGGGTTGTAAGAGAAGTAAATGCGAGGGTCTTGGCAAGAGGCGTGGAGTTAAAAGATAAAGAATCACACATAAAGTGGGAGTTGTCACAGTTGCTCTTTGCTGATGACACTGTGCTCTTGGGAGATTCTCAAGAGAAGTTGCAGAGATTGGTGGATGAATTTGGTAGGGTGTGCAAAAGAAGAAAATTAAAAGTGAATACAGGAAAGAGTAAGGTTATGAGGATAACAAAAAGATTAGGTGATGAAAGATTGGATATCAGATTGGAGGGAGAGAGTATGGAGGAGGTGAATGTATTCAGATATTTGGGAGTGGACGTGTCAGCGGATGGGTCTATGAAAGATGAGGTGAATCATAGAATTGATGAGGGGAAAAGGGTGAGTGGTGCACTTAGGAGTTTGTGGAGACAAAGAACTTTGTCCTTGGAGGCAAAGAGGGGAATGTATGAGAGAGTAGTTTTACCAACGCTCTTATATGGGTGTGAAGCATGGGTGATGAATGTTGCAGCGAGGAGAAGGCTGGAGGCAGTGGAGATGTCATGTCTGAGGGCAATGTGTGGAGTGAATATAATGCAGAGAATTCGTAGTTTGGAAGTTAGGAGGAGGTGCAGAGGGCTGAGGAAGGGTTGTTGAGGTGGTTCGGACATGTGGAGAGAATGGAGCGAAACAGAATGACTTCAAGAGTGTATCAGTCTGTAGTGGAAGGAAGATGGGGTAGGGGTCGGCCTAGGAAAGGTTGGAGGGAGGGGGTAAAGGAGGTTTTGTTTGCGAGGGGCTTGGACTTCCAGCATGCATGCGTGAGCATGTTTGATAGGAGTGAATGGAGACAAATGGTTTTTAATACTTTACGTGCTGTTGGAGTGTGAGCAAAGTAACATTTATGAAGGGGTTCAGGGAAACCGGCAGGCCGGACTTGAGTCCTGGAGATGGGAAGTACAGTGCCTGCACTCTGAAGGAGGGGTGTTGCAGTTTAAAAACTGTAGTGTAAAGCACCCTTCTGGCAAGACAGTGATGGAGTGAATGATGGTGAAAGTTTTTGTTTTTCAGGCCACCCTGCCTTGGTGGGAATCGGCCAGTGTGATAAAAAAAAAAATGATTGGAAAGAGGATATGCAATGACACGTAATTTTTTTTTATTTTTATTATCACACTGGCCGATTCCCACCAAGGCAGGGTGGCCCGAAAAAGAAAAACTTTCACCATCATTCACTCCATCACTGTCTTGCTAGAAGGGTGCTTTACACTACAGTTTTTAAACTGCAACATTAACACCCTTCCTTCAGAGTGCAGGCACTGTACTTCCCATCTCCAGGACTCGAGTCCGGCCTGCCGGTTTCCCTGAACCCCTTCATAAATGTTACTTTGCTCACACTCCAACAGCACGTCAAGTATTAAAAACCATTCGTCTCCATTCACTCCTATCAAACACGCTCACGCACGCCTGCTGGAAGTCCAAGCCCCTCGCACACAAAACCTCCTTTACCCCCTCCCTCCAACCTTTCCAAGGCCGACCCCTACCCCGCCTTCCTTCCACTACAGACTGATACACTCTTGAAGTCATTCTGTTTCGCTCCATTCTCTCTGTGTCCGAACCACCTCAACAACCCTTCCTCAGCCCTCTGGACAACAGTTTTGGTAATCCCGCACCTCCTCCTAACTTCCAAACTACGAATTCTCTGCATTATATTCACACCACACATTGCCCTCAGACATGACATCTCCACTGCCTCCAGCCTTCCCCTTGCTGCAACATTCATCACCCATGCTTCACACCCATATAAGAGTGTTGGTAAAACTATACTCTCATACATTTCCCTCTTTGCCTCCAAGGACAAAGCTCTTTGTCTCCACAGACTCCTAAGTGCACCACTCACCCTTTTCCCCTCATCAATTCTATGATTCACCTCATCCTTCATAGACCCATCCGCTGACACGTCCACTCCCAAATATCTGAATACATTCACCTCCTCCATACTCTCTCCCTCCAATCTGATATCCAATCTTTCATCACCTAATATTTTTGTTATCCTCATAACCTTACTCTTTCCTGTATTCACTTTTAATTTTCTTCTTTTGCACACCCTACCAAATTCATCCACCAATCTCTGCAACTTCTCTTCAGAATCTCCCAAGAGCACAGTGTCATCAGCAAAGAGCAACTGTGACAACTCCCACTTTGT
>NC_091305.1:25552688-25563616 GCF_038502225.1 Cherax quadricarinatus
GTAGAGCTTCACCTGGCGGAGGAACCGGACATGCAATCAGCGTGTCCCAACGACTGCAGCGGCCATGGCTCCTGTGCTCTGGGACGCTGTGAGTGCGTGCAAGGTTGGGTCGGCGATGACTGTTCTACCAGTGAGTACCACTAACACCTTTGACCAGGCTGTCTCGAAATGTCTTGTACTTTGTGCTGGTACTTTGTGACTTGCATTAATGTTCTTGTTACGACCACCGAATCTTCGTTTTAGTTTCAGTTATACTCACCTGAATCCTGCAGCTTGAGTGTTGCTAAGACGACTTATCTCTCCATTCTAAGGTTCCTCTTGTAATGTGCGGATTTCAGGTGAATTGATCTACAGTATATATATATATATATACATGATATCCTGCCGTATAGATAAAATTGGTCGATTAGCAAGAACTCATTTCAATTAAATTCTTTCTATAATTTTCTCCAAAATGTTTAAAGACATATTTTTTCGTTTATGTTAATGTAGGAATTAATAATTTTGTACCAGAAGAACCTTTGAAAATTTACCTAACCATATTATAACAAGCGGAATTTAATTGAACCTAGTGCAACTAAATGTATTTTAGATAAGTTTACAATTATTTAATAATAAACAAACGTAATGAAATATATATTTTTTTCGTTGGGCTCTGAATGATTTTGGCAAAATTATTGTATACACAAATTTCCGCTTGTCTTATATGGCAAGAAGAGCGTTGCTATTTAAGTAAAAAATAGCAAATTCGGCAAGACATATATATAATATATATATATATATATATATATATATATATATATATATATATATATATATATTTGTATATATATATACAGTACACAGGTAATATCACAATGGGTAAAACAATAACTGTGGAAAAAATAGTGAACTTCCAACTGTTGACGTGATTTCTCACATTAACAAGAACTGTAGAAATAATAGAAACAACAAAAGGGCTTATAAAGTCAAGATAACAGCTGATGGATAACACTCGACACCTCACCCGTTCCTCTGTGATGAAGCTGCTGTGGTACCGGAAGTTCACCGTCAGGTATTATCTCGGCCTTATAACCTTGTCTTATTTCTATTATTTCTACAGTTCCTTGATAATGTGAGAAATCCCTAAAGTGCTTGCAAATTCACCATTTCCCACAGTGGTTGCCTTGTGTGTGTGCATTATATATATATATATATATATATATATATATATATATATATATATATATATATATATATAGAGGGGAGTTAGTAGATGGGGAGAGGGAAGTTTTGGGTAGATGGCGAGAATATTTTGAGGAACTTTTAAGTGTCGACGAAGAAAGGGAGGCGGTAATTTCATGCACTGGCCAGGGAGGTATACCATCTTTTAGGAGTGAAGAAGAAAAGGATGTGAGTGTGGGGGAGGTGCGTGAGGCATTACGTAGAATGAAAGGGGGTAAAGCAGCTGGAACTGACGGGATGACAGAAATGTTAAAAGCAGGGGGGGATATAGTGTTGGAGTGGTTGGTATTTTTGTTTAATAAATGTATGAAAGAGGGGAAGGTACCTAGGGATTGGCGGAGAGCATGTATGGTCCCTTTATATAAAGGGAAAGGGGACAAAAGAGATTGTAAAAATTATAGAGGAATAAGTTTACTGAGTATAACAGGAAAAGTGTACGGTAGAGTTATAATTGAAAGAATTAGAGGGAAGACAGAATGTAGAATTGCAGATGAGCAAGGAGGTTTCAGAGTGGGTAGGGGATGTGTAGATCAAGTGTTTACATTGAAGCATATATGTGAACAGTATTTAGATAAAGGTAGTATTACAAAAAAAGTGATTTTTAAGATGGCAGATTTACTCATTTTGTAATAAAGAGTTCGGGATACATAATTACAACATTAAAATCAATTAATCTTTAATATTATATAAAAATCAATCTTTGGTCTATAGGTATTTAAAATATATATATACATGTTACAATAATAAATTATAATTAGCGACCCTACACAGGGTACAACTTCCTTGACACTACTGTGTCATATATATATATATATATATATATATATATATATATTTTTTATTATCACACTGGCCGATTCCCACCAAGGCAGGGTGGCCCGAAAAAGAAAAACTTTCACCATCATTCACTCCATCACTGTCTTGCCATATATATATATATATATATATATATATATATATATATATGCTAAAATAATAAATTAGTCAACTCTGTCTCACGACACCTTAATGACGCTCCGTGTCTCACACGACACTTATCCATGGTGTGTTGTGACGCTCCCTCTCAAATGTGTCACTTGACACCCTTTCTTCCGTGTAATGACGCTCCTGCTCAACCGTGTCCAATAGACACCCTTTTCTCTGTGTCACACGACACTCGTACTCTCCGTGTCACACGACACCCTTTTCTCTGCGTCATACACAATATCTCTACGGTGTCACTCTTGACACCCTAGTCTCTGCGTCGCACACTATCACCCACAGCGTCTTATCAGAGACCAGTCACACGACACTATTCAATGTACACTACAACCAGGCCATCTTCATTGTCACACGACACCCTTTTCTTCTCAGTGTTCCACTACGGTCCTGTAGCATATCTCAGTGTTCCACTCCATCATACTTCCCTAAGTGTCACACTACGGTCCTAGCCCAGTTCAGTGTAACACTCAAACCTTTTCTTCATGTAATGTCCCACTAAAACAGCATCAGATGACTCCGGCCCACAGTTGACCAGCGTAGGCGGTGAGTCCGCAGACATCACCGGTAGTCCTGTAAATACTCTCCAAGGCCGGTAGAAGTACACCGTAAGATGGTCTGGTGAGTGCTATCTACCGCCTTCAAGACCAGTTGACACACCGCAAGGTGGTCCGATGAATTACTAGCAGAACACCATGCTGCAAGCTCACTGAGTGCGGCCGTCAAGTAACTGAGGCCATCAGACTCAGTGAGCGGCTCTTCTAAAATCAGTAGAAGCCACTAGAATACCAAAAGATGGGCAGGAGAATACTCTCTACTGCCAGTAGATCTGTACTGTAAGGTGTTCTGGTAATTACTGCTGCGGTGCGTACCGTGAGGTGTTCAGGTACTTACTGCTTCTAAAGCCAGTACATGTGTACCATTAGGTGTTCAGGTACCTACTGCTTAGATGCGTACCGTGAGGTGTTCAGGTACCTACTGCTTAGCTGCGTACCGTGAGGTGTTTAGGTACGTACTGCCTCTAAGGCCGACTCAGCAGTCCCCACAATGGTTTTGATGACGTACCCAGTGGTACTGCCGCCCGGCAGGTTAACTATTTAACCGCTAGTTTGGCAGGGGGCCGTAACAGGTAGGGAAGTTTTTATTGCATTTATGGATTTAGAAAAGGCATATGATAGAGTGGATAGGGGAGCAATGTGGCAGATGTTGCAAGTATATGGAATAGGTGGTAAGTTACTAATTGCTGTAAAGAGTTTTAATGAGGATAGTGAGGCTCAGGTTAGGGTGTGTAGAAGAGAGGCAGACTACTTCCCGGTAAAAGTAGGTCTTAGACAAGGATGTGTAATGTCACCATGGCTGTTTAATATATTTATAGATGGGGTTGTAAAAGAAGTAAATGCTAGGGTGTTGGGGAGAGGGGTGGGATTAATTTATGGGGAATCAAATACAAAATGAAAATTGGCACAGTTGCTTTTTGCTGATGATACTGTGCTTATGGGAGATTCTAAAGAAAAATTGCAAAGGTTAGTGGATGAGTTTGGGAGTGTGTGTAAAGGTAGAAAGTTGAAAGTGAACTTAGAAAAGAGTAAGGTGATGAGGGTATCAAATGATTTAGATAAAGAAAAATTGGATATCAAATTGGGGAGGAGGAGTATGGAAGAAGTGAAAGTTTTCAGATACTTGGGAACTAGTTGACGTGTCGGCGGATGGATTTATGAAGGATGAGGTTAATCATAGAATTGATGAGGGAAAAAAGGTGAGTGGTGTGTTGAGGTATATGTGGAGACAAAAAACGTTATCTATGGAGGGAAAGAAGGGAATGTATGAAAGCATAGTAAAGCTTATATGGTTGTAAATGCTGCAGCAAGGAGGCGGTTGGAAGCAGTGGAGATGTCCTGTCTAAGGGCAATGTGTGGTGTAAATATTATGCAGAAAATTCAGAGTGTAGAAATTAGGAGAAGGTGTGGAGTTAATAAAAGTATTAGTCAGAGGGCTGAAGAGGGGTTGTTGAGGCGGTTTGGTCATTTAGAAAGAATAGATCAAGGTAGAATGACATGGAGAGCATTTAAATCTGTAGGGGAAGGAAGGCGGGGTAGGGGTGGTCCTCGAAAAGGTTGGAAGGAAGGGGTAAGGGAGGTTTTGTGGGCGAGGGGCTTGGACTTCCAGCAGGTGTGCATGAGCGTGTTAGATAGGAGTGAATGGAGACGAATGGTATTTGGGACCTGACGATCTGTAGGAGTGTGAGCAGGATAATATTTAGTGAAGGGATTCAGGGAAACCGGTTATTTTTATATAGCCGGACTTGAGTCCTGGAAATGGGAAGTACAATGCCTGCACTCTAAAGGAGGGGTTTCGGGATATTAGCAGTTTGGAGGGATAGGTTGTGTATCTTTATACGTATATGCTTCTAAACTGTTGTGTTCTGAGCACCTCTGCAAGAACAGTGATTATGTGTGAGTGAGGTGAAAGTGTTGAATGATGATGAAAGTATTTCCTTTTTGGGGATTTTCTTTCTTTTTGGGTCACCCTGCCTCGGTGGGAGACGGCCGACTTGTTAATATATATATATATATATATATATATATATATATATATATATATATATCGTGACTACTCACATTATCCTTGATAATGTGAGTAGTCACGAAAGCGCTTGGAATTTCTCTATTCTTTCAGAGTGGTTGTTTTGCATATTCTGAAATCACCTGTTTACTGTGATCTTATTGCATATATATATATATATATATTCTCCATGGGGAAGTGGAACAGAATTCTTCCTCTGTAAGCCATGCGTGTCGTAAGAGGCGACTAAAATGCCGGGAGCAAGGGGCTAGTAACCCCTTCTCCTGTATATATTACTAAATTTAAAAGGAGAAACTTCAGTTTTTTCTTTTGGGCCACCCTGCCTCGGTGGGATACGGCTGGTGCGTTGAAAGAAGAAAGAATATATATGTATATATATATATATATATATATATATATATATATATATATATATATATATATATATATATATATATATATATATTATTTTTATTTTATTATCACACTGGCCGATTCCCACCAAGGCAGGGTGGCCCGAAAAAGAAAAACTTTCACCATCATTCACTCCATCACTGTCTTGCCAGAAGGGTGCTTTACACTACAGTTTTTAAACTGCAACATTAACACCCCTCCTTCAGAGTGCAGGCACTGTACTTCCCATCTCCAGGACTCAAGTCCGGCCTGCCGGTTTCCCTGAACCCCTTCATAAATGTTACTTTGCTCACACTCCAACAGCACGTCAAGTATTAAAAACCATTTGTCTCCATTCACTCCTATCAAACACGCTCATGCATGCCTGCTGGAAGTCCAAGCCCCTCGCACACAAAACCTCCTTTACCCCCTCCCTCCAACCTTTCCTAGGCCGACCCCTACCCCGCCTTCCTTCCACTACAGACTGATACACTCTTGAAGTCATTCTGTTTCGCTCCATTCTCTCTACATGTCCGAACCACCTCAACAACCCTTCCTCAGCCCTCTGGACAACAGTTTTGGTAATCCCGCACCTCCTCCTAACTTCCAAACTACGAATTCTCTGCATTATATTCACACCACACATTGCCCTCAGACATGACATCTCCACTGCCTCCAGCCTTCTCCTCGCTGCAACATTCATCACCCACGCTTCACACCCATATAAGAGCGTTGGTAAAACTATACTCTCATACATTCCCCTCTTTGCCTCCAAGGACAAAGTTCTTTGTCTCCACAGACTCCTAAGTGCACCACTCACTCTTTTTCCCTCATCAATTCTATGATTCACCTCATCTTTCATAGACCCATCCGCTGGCACGTCCACTCCCAAATATCTGAATACGTTCACCTCCTCCATACTCTCTCCCTCCAATCTGATATTCAATCTTTCATCACCTAATCTTTTTGTTATCCTCATAACCTTACTCTTTCCTGTATTCACCTTTAATTTTCTTCTTTTGCACACCCTACCAAATTCATCCACCAATCTCTGCAACTTCTCTTCAGAATCTCCCAAGAGCACAGTGTCATCAGCAAAGAGCAGCTGTGACAACTCCCACTTTGTGTGCGATTCTTTATCTTTTAACTCCACGCCTCTTGCCAAGACCCTCGCATTTACTTCTCTTACAACCCCATCTATAAATATATTAAACAACCACGGTGACATCACACATCCTTGTCTAAGGCCTACTTTTACTGGGAAAAAATTTCCCTCTTTCCTACATACTCTAACTTGAGCCTCACTATCCTCGTAAAAACTCTTCACTGCTTTCAGTAACCTACCTCCTACACCATACACTTGCAACATCTGCCACATTGCCCCCCTATCCACCCTGTCATACGCCTTTTCCAAATCCATAAATGCCACAAAGACCTCTTTAGCCTTATCTAAATACTGTTCACTTATATGTTTCACTGTAAACACCTGGTCCACACACCCCCTACCTTTCCTAAAGCCTCCTTGTTCATCTGCTATCCTATTCTCCGTCTTACTCTTAATTCTTTCAATAATAACTCTACCATACACTTTACCAGGTACACTCAACAGACTTATCCCCCTATATTTTTTGCACTCTCTTTTATCCCCTTTGCCTTTATACAAAGGAACTATGCATGCTCTCTGCCAATCCCTAGGTACCTTACCCTCTTCCATACATTTATTAAATAATTGCACCAACCACTCCAAAACTATATCCCCACCTGCTTTTAACATTTCTATCTTTATCCCATCAATCCCGGCTGCCTTACCCCCTTTCATTTTACCTACTGCCTCACGAACTTCCCCCACACTCACAACTGGCTCTTCCTCACTCCTACAAGATGTTATTCCTCCTTGCCCTATACACGAAATCACAGCTTCCCTATCTTCATCAACATTTAACAATTCCTCAAAATATTCCCTCCATCTTCCCAATACCTCTAACTCTCCATTTAATAACTCTCCTCTCCTATTTTTAACTGACAAATCCATTTGTTCTCTAGGCTTTCTTAACTTGTTAATCTCACTCCAAAACTTTTTCTTACTTTCAACAAAATTTGTTGATAACATCTCACCCACTCTCTCATTTGCTCTCTTTTTACATTGCTTCACCACTCTCTTAACCTCTCTCTTTTTCTCCATATACTCTTCCCTCCTTGCATCACTTCTACTTTGTAAAAACTTCTCATATGCTAACTTTTTCTCCCTTACTACTCTCTTTACATCATCATTCCACCAATCGCTCCTCTTCCCTCCTGCACCCACTTTCCTGTAACCACAAACTTCTGCTGAACACTCTAATACTACATTTTTAATCCTACCCCATACCTCTTCGACCCCATTGCCTATGCTCTCATTTGCCCATCTATCCTCCAATAGCTGTTTATATCTTACCCTAACTGCCTCCTCTTTTAGTTTATAAACCTTCACCTCTCGCTTCCCTGATGCTTCTATTCTCCTTGTATCCCATCTACCTTTTACTCTCAGTGTAGCTACAACTAGAAAGTGATCTGATATATCTGTGGCCCCTCTATAAACATGTACATCCTGATGTCTACTCAGCAGTCTTTGATCTACCAATACATAATCCAACAAACTACTGTCATTTCGCCCTACATCATATCTTGTATACTTATTTATCCTCTTTTTCTTAAAATATGTATTACCTATAACTAAACCCCTTTCTATACAAAGTTCAATCAAAGGGCTCCCATTAACATTTACACCTGGCACCCCAAACTTACCTACCACACCCTCTCTAAAAGTTTCTCCTACTTTAGCATTCAGGTCCCCTACCACAATTACTCTCTCACTTGGTTGAAAGGCTCCAATACATTCACTTAACATCTCCCAAAATCTCTCTCTCTCCTCTGCATTCCTCTCTTCTCCAGGTGCATACACGCTTAATATGACCCACTTCTCGCATCCAACCTTTACTTTAATCCACATAATTCTTGAATTTACACATTCATATTCTCTTTTCTCCTTCCATAACTGATCATTTAACATTACTGCTACCCCTTCCTTTGCTCTAACTCTCTCAGATACTCCAGATTTAATCCCATTTATTTCCCCCCACTGAAACTCTCCTACCCCCTTCAGCTTTGTTTCGCTTAGAGCCAGGACATCCAACTTCTTTTCATTCATAACATCAGCAATCATCTGTTTCTTGTCATCCGCACTACATCCACGCACATTTAAGCATCCCAGTTTTATAAAGTTTTTCTTCTTCTCTTTTTTAGTAAATGTATACAGGAGAAGGGGTTACTAGCCCATTATATATATATATATATTATTACAACCTAGGATTTCAAATGGCCTGTTATCCCAGGTGTAATGGGAGCAAATAAACACAGTAGAAAAAGTTTAGACTTATATTATCCTTCACCAATTATAACAGCAATATGTACACTATGTACAGTGATAAATATAGTGCACTCCACGGTAAGCAAGGCAGAAATAGAAGCCACAAGATAGCAGACCGTGCTTCAACCAGCTCTAGAGTGGGAATGACAAGGGCAGACAGGAGAGCGGTATCCACATAACCTCTGCGATTGTCAATCCCACCTTCTTATTGGCTAGAACCTGGTCACTAGTTGAACGATGGGGCCCCATCATCAACTCTTAGCAACCTGGTTCGCTGGTTGGGGGAGATAGCCTGTAAATGAGGGTGTGTCCATGCGCCGAATAAAGGTTACGTACTCTTTGCATGCCACACATATATAGATATATATATATATATATATATATATATATATATATATATATATAGGTAGTAGGTTGGTAGACAGCAACCGCCCAGGGAGGTACTACCGTCCTGCCAAGTGAGTGTAAAACGGAAGCCTGTAATTGTTTTACATGATAGGATTGCAAGATTTCAGGTATGTCTTACTACTTCTACTTACCCTTAGGTCACTCTACACATACATGTACAAACATATATATATATACACATCCATTTGAGTTTTCTTCTATTTTCTTTCAAGTTCTTGTTCTTGTTTATTTCCTCCTACCTCCATGGGGATGTGGAACAGAATTCTTCCTCCGTAAGCCATGCGTGTTGTAAGAGGCAACTAAAATGCCGGGAGCAAGGGGCTAGTAACCCCTTCTCCTGTATATATTACTAAATGTAAAAGGAGAAACTTTCGTTTTTCCTTTTGGGCCACCCTGCCTCGGTGGGATACGGCTGGTGCGTTGAAAGAATATATATATATATATATATATATATATATATATATATATATATATATATATATATATATGTGTGTGTGTGTGTGTGTGTGTGTGTGTGTGTGTGTGGCTCTTGGCTATCATTTATCTATTTGGATTTTATTCTAACTAAAGCAAAAATATATTTTGCACCTCTGACCAACAATTTTACACGATAAAAATTTACTCAACTTCTTTTATTCCTTTTAAACCAAAGTGCTTTTTAATTAAAAAAAGGAAGGTGGGGGCAATTAATCCTAAATTGTCCTTGGGAAAATGTGAATCTTCAGACCATTTAGAAATTTTGGATGAATGTGACAAACTTTTTGTGTTTAATAACTTGACAGGTTGATGAAGTGAAGTGTATAACCAAGTTGGGAGAATCAGGTTACGCCCATCATGATGATGATTAACAATTCCACTAACTCTATTGAATTTATTAGGCAATTCTCGGGGCGGAGACATCCACCTGACGACTCATAAAGGTGTAAATTGTTTCACCCGGGAGTGTGTGTGTGTGTGTGTGTGTGTGTGTGTGTGTGTGTGTGTGTGTGTGTGTGTGTGTGTGTGTTTGTGTGTGTGTGTGTGTGTGTGTGTGTGTGTGTGTTTGTGTGTGTGTGTGTGTGTGTGTGTGTGTGTGTGTGTGTGTGTGTGTGTTTGTGTGTGTGTGTGTGTGTGTGTGTGTGTGTACTCACCTATTTGTGGTTGCAGGGGTCGAGTCCTAGCTCCTGGCCCCACCTCTTCACCGGTTGCTACTAGGCCCTCTCTCTCCCCGCTCCATGAGCTTTATCAAACCTCGTCTTAAAACTGTGTATGGTTCCTGCCTCCACTACGTCATTTTCTAGGCTATTCCACTGCCTTACAACTCTATGACTGAAGAAATACTTCCTACTATCTCTCTGACTCATTTGTGTCTTCAACTTCCAATTGTGGCCTCTTGTTTCTGTGTCCCCTCCCTGGAACATCCTGTCCTTGTCCACCTTGTCTATTCCACGCAGTATTTTATATGTCGTTATCATGTCTCCCCTGACCCTCCTGTCCTCCAGTGTCGTCAGGCCGATTTCCCTTAATCTTTCTTCATAGGACATTCCCCTTAGCTCTGGAACTAACCTTGTGTGTGTGTGTGTGTGTGTGTGTGTGTGTGTGTGTGTGTGTTTGTGTTTGTGTGTGTGTGTTTGTGTGTGTGTGTGTGTGTCTGTTTGTGTGTGTATGTGTGTGTGTGTTTGTGTGTGTGTGTGTATGTGTGTGTGTGGTTGCTCCATTACTGATTGTGGTGACGGTGTGTCATCAGTGGTAATGATGGTGATGATGCTGCACCAGTAGTAGTAGTAATAATAATAATAATAATGGTAAGTAGTAGTGGCTGGTGACTGCGGCCGTAGTTTAGATGACAAGTGAAGGGGTAGTTGTGACAGTGGTGGTGGTGGTGGTTTAGGTAGTGGTAGCGGCAGTGGTAATCATGACAGTAGGAGTGGTAGATCTCGGTGCTATGCATGGGAGTGATGCCACAACAAGGTGATCG
>NC_091305.1:25563716-25568716 GCF_038502225.1 Cherax quadricarinatus
ACATCAAAATTAATGAGATCTGACAAACTGTCATAATAGATTTTACAAAAGTAAGCACAAGCACTGAACCACTAGTTAAAATGCAGAAGAAGTCGATGAATACAGGATAACTGTAAAAGATCTAAAGGAAAGTGAATGCAGTCCCAACATTGTATAGAGAGGGACAGGAAGTGCTACCCTACAGATCAACATTAGCAACACGTATGTTGTATAAAGAAATGGAGAAGACATCCAGAAGAAGAATGGTGAAGCACTTTGAAATAAGTTATTTATTAAATAAAAGCAATCACGGGTTACAATCCTCAATCACCTGCTGGAATTTTATGACAAAATATCAGAAGTATGGCAGGAGAGGAATGGGTGACGACATATTTCTGTAATGAAAAAAAGGAATTTGGTACCGTACCTCACATAAGACGAGGACAAAAATGTGTGGAGGAGGCGGAGGCCTTGAGATGGTCATGAGACAGAGCTTATCTCCAGACGCATACATATGTCGTAGAGCTAGGAGTAGCTTTCATTAATCTCAACATTTATTCACTGCCCTATATACGACATTAAGCCCATCTTGGAGTATGCAGCACCAGCATGGAATCCTTATTTCATAAAGTATTTTAAGAAATTACAAATAGTTCAGAGGTATGTAACGAGACTAGTCCCAGAGTTAAAGGAAGTCAACTATGAGAGGCTAAAGGAACTGAACTTAATGACACTAGAGGAGAGAAGAAAAGGGGGGACATGATAACGACATACTAAATACTCAGAGGGCTTGGCACAATAATGTGGGAAAACACATACATGAGAGAGCAATTAAAAAATGGCTCAGAAGAGTCACAATGACGTTAGGAAATATTTCTTCAGCCAGAGGGTGGTGAGGAAGTTGAAAGATCTGGACAAGAAGAACTAAAAGGAAAATGATCCAGGTCACACCGTAACGCCGTCGTAGTTCCTCTCTCCTGTGTGCGGATTATTTGTGTATCTGGACAAGAAGTATTGGAGGCAGGTTCAGTACATGGTTTTCAGAATAGGTATGACAGATCCTAGGAAACTAGGAGGGAGAATATCCATCTAGGGTAGGGCCCGGAGATTTAACTCCTGAGGCTACTAATAGATGAGTAAACACACGTACACAAACACAAAAAAACAGACACATGCAAACACACATACAAACACTGACACACACACACACACACACACACACACACACACACTGTTATGTACAAGGCCAGTATTGTCAAAGTACCACACTTGGATCCACTTCGAGGACAGCGTGAAACAAGCTTTTTAAATTTCAGGGGAGACATGATAACGACATACAAGATACTGCGGGGAATAGACAAGGTGGACAGAGATAGGATGTTCCAGAGAGGGGACACAGGGACAAGGGGTCACAACTGGAAGCTGAAGACTCAGACGAGTCACAGGGACGTTAGGAAGTATTTCTTCAGTCATAGAGTAGTCAAGCCGTGGAATAGCCTAGAAAGTGAAGTAGTGGAGGCGGGAACCATACATAGTTTTAAGGCGAGGTATGATAAAGCTCATGGAGCAGGGAGAGAGAGGACCTAGTAGCAATCAGTGAAGAGGCGGGGCCAGGAGCTATGACTCGACCCCTGCAACCACAAATAGGTGAGTACAAATAGGTGAGTACACACACACACACACACACACACACACGCGCACACACACACACACACACACACACACACACACACACACACACACACACACACACACACACACACGCACGCACGCAAACACACAAACATGCAAACACAAAACGCACACACACACACACACCGCCTCATGTTTACCAATAA
Source organism: Cherax quadricarinatus (assembly GCF_038502225.1). Lineage (NCBI taxonomy): Eukaryota > Metazoa > Arthropoda > Malacostraca > Decapoda > Parastacidae > Cherax > Cherax quadricarinatus. Next base: position 25,565,534 of record NC_091305.1, read on the forward strand.
CATCCCCTCCCTCCTCACTATTATATCAAAACAGAGCAGGTTTTGTGTGTTTGTATGTACGTGCGTGTAGCTGACTACCAGACATTACCGGTGATCCCCCAGTCAGCGACACGGGCACGACCACCACACAATACTTACACCAATTACCTTCCTCCATTCTAATATATTTTCCAGCTTCCGGACTTGTAACTTTTGTCATCCTGAGAATTTTTTTTTCAAAGGTTATAGACTCTAGAGTTGTGGGGCGTTGGCTGGTGTGATCACTGGAGGTGTTTGATGACTGGCAGTGTGATCACTGGAGGTGTTTGATGACTGGCAGTGTGATCACTGGAGGTGTTTGATGACTGGCAGTGTGATCACTGGAGGTGTTTGATGACTGGCAGTGTGATCACTGGAGGTGTTTCAGGACTGGTAGTGTGATCACTGGAGGTGTTTGATGACTGGCAGTGTGATCACTGGAGGTGTTTGATGACTGGCAGTGTGATCACTGGAGGTGTTTGATGACTGGCAGTGTGATCACTGGAGGTGTTTGATGACTGGCAGTGTGATCACTGGAGGTGTTTGATGACTGGTGTTGTGATCACTGGAGGTTTTTGAGGACTGGCAGTGTGATCACTGGAGGTGTTTCAGGACTGGTAGTGTGATCACTGGAGGTGTTTCAGGACTGGTAGTGTGATCACTGGAGGTGTTTCAGGACTGGTAGTGTGATCACTGGAGGTGTTTCAGGACTGGTAGTGTGATCACTGGAGGTGTTTCAGGACTGGTAGTGTGATCACTGGAGGTGTTTGATGACTGGCAGTGTGATCACTGGAGGTGTTTGATGACTGGCAGTGTGATCACTGGAGGTGTTTGAAGACTGGCAGTGTGATCACTGGAGGTGTTTCAGGAGTGTATGATCACTGGAGGTGTTTCAGGAGTCACTGGAGGTGTTTCAGGACTGACTGGTAGTGTGATCACTGGAGGTGTTTCAGGACTGGTAGTGTGATCACTGGAGGTGTTTCAGGACTGGTAGTATGATCACTGGAGGTGTTTCAGGACTGGTAGTGTGATCACTGGAGGTTTTTGAGGACTGGATCACAGTGTGATCACTGGAGGTGTTTGATGACTGGCAGTGTGATCACAGGATCACTGGCAGTGTGATCACTGGAGGTGTTTGATGACTGGAAGTGTGATCACTGGAGGTGTTTCAGGACTGGTAGTATGATCACTGGAGGTGTTTCAGGACAGTGTGATCACTGGAGGTGTACTGGAGGTGTTTGAGGACTGGCAGTGTGATCACTGGAGGTGTTTCAGGACTGGTAGTGTGATCACTGGAGGTGTTTCAGGACTGGTAGTGTGATCACTGGAGGTGTTTCAGGACTGGTAGTGTGATTACTGGAGGTGTTTCAGGACTGGTAGTGTGATTACTGGAGGTGTTTCAGGACTGGTAGTGTGATCACTGGAGGTGTTTCAGGACTGGTAGTGTGATCACTGGAGGTGTTTCAGGACTGGTAGTGTGATCACTGGAGGTGTTTCAGGACTGGTAGTGTGATCACTGGAGGTGTTTCAGGACTGGTAGTGTGATCACTGGAGGTGTTTCAGGACTGGTAGTGTGATCACTGGAGGTGTTTCAGGACTGGTAGTGTGATCACTGGAGGTGTTTCAGGACTGGTAGTGTGATCACTGGAGGTGTTTCAGGACTGGTAGTGTGATCACTGGAGGTGTTTCAGGACTGGTAGTGTGATCACTGGAGGTGTTTCAGGACTGGTAGTGTGATCACTGGAGGTGTTTCAGGACTGGTAGTGTGATCACTGGAGGTGTTTCAGGACTGGTAGTGTGATCACTGGAGGTGTTTCAGGACTGGTAGTGTGATCACTGGAGGTGTTTCAGGACTGGTAGTGTGATCACTGGAGGTGTTTCAGGACTGGTACTGTGATCACTGGAGGTGTTTCAGGACTGGTAGTGTGATCACTGGAGGTGTTTGACATTATCTCTTAGTTGTATCTCATCATTTCTGTGAAATCATGAACCTATTTATCAAATAAATATTTCTATAAGCCTCACCAACACAGTTATGAACTCGCTGATGTAAAGACTCCAAAATTCTCAAATCAAATTATATTTCTGATTTAAGCACCAATGACTCTTAAAATTATAACAGATAGAGATGAAGATTATTTAGAAGTGAAAAATTTAGAGAGTTGGATTGTTTATATTGGATTAGTTATCCGTCCCCTATGTACTTTTTCTGTTGTTTTTTTTGTTGTTTTGTTGTTGTTATTGTTGTTGAGGTAGATCTGTCCCTCGAGGCAGCGCAGCCACTTTGTATGTTTCTGGAAATTTTAGTGTCTTAAGGTTAACTTATTTTAGTATGATAGTTGTTTGGAATATTTGTCTTTACGTTGTAAGAATTAATTCCTTTTTAATAGATGATGAGGGTGTCATTGTTTCGCCGAAACGTTGATGATAATGTATTTTGGAAGAAAAATTATTTCCTGATTGAAATAGAGAGAGAGAGAGAGAGAGAGAGAGATACAGAGAAAGAGGAGGCATTGTACCTCCTTATTAATCACTTCAAATAACAGACATAAATGTTTTGACAGTTAAGGAATATTTCTTTTTCGCGAAATTGTATATTAATATAGAGACAGCAATGCCATGTGCTTTATCTTAGAGTACTTTAGTGACTTTAATTATTATGAAGTAAACCTATTTCCTCCCTCCTTATAGCCAGTCTCAAAGGCTTTAAGTACTTTATGTAGTTCATTTTCACTCATATTACATATTCAACATTATTCTGTTGTGTATATGGTTTAGGCAGGTGCAAGGAATGATAGAATATGGGATTAGGGTAGTGAGCCATTCCTTACTCGTAATCCAGAGGTGAGCATAGGTATAACCTACACGCTGACTCCCACGTCATGTTCCCCAGGTGTGTGTCCGGTGTTGTGCAGCAACCACGGCACCTACGGAGGCGGTCTGTGTCACTGCGAGGTGGGCTGGAAGGGTCGAGAGTGCGACGTGCCCGACAGCGACTGCGAGGTTCCTGACTGCCACGGTCACGGCTCCTGCATCCAGGGTGCCTGTGTGTGTCAACCCGGCTGGAAGGGTGACCACTGCCAGACCGGTGAGTCTTTCACTTATTCCTTTCTATGTTACTGTTATTATCTTGTGTTAAGGCGCTAACCTCATTTGTGTTGTCAC
>NC_091305.1:25573716-25646216 GCF_038502225.1 Cherax quadricarinatus
TTCACCTTGAATAGTTCAGACATAAGGGATATCACCCACGAAAGACCCCTTGGCGCTAGTGATCATGATGTCCTGAGTTTTGAACATCTTGTTGAGTTAACAGTGGAGAATGCAGCAGCACGAGAACAAAGAGAGAAACCAAACTTCAAAAAAGGAGACTACATAGGAATGAGAAGTTTCCTGCATGAAGTGCAGTGGGAAAGAGAACTAGATGGAAAGACAGTAAATAAAATGATGGAAATAGTGACCACTATGTGCAGGGAGGCAGAGGAAAGGTTCATACCAAAGGGCAACAGAAAAAAATGGTAAGACCAGAGTGAGCCCATGGTTTAATTGGAAGTGTAAAGAGGCCAAAGTCAAGTGTGCGAGAGCATGAAAAAGGTATAGAAGGCAAAGGACTCAAGAAAACAAGGAGCTGAGCAGAAGAACCAGAAACAAATATGCAGGGATAAGGAGAGAGGCCCAGAGGCAATACGAGAACGACATAGCATCAAAAGACAAATCTGAACCAAAGTTGTTATACAGTCACATTAGGAGAAAAACAACAGTCAAGGACCAGGTAATCAGGCTGAGGAAAGAAGGAGGAAGCTGACGAAGAGTGACCAAGAAGTATGTGATGAACTAAACAAAAGATTTAGAGGAGCATTCACAATAGAGTCAGGAATGCTTCCAGCAAACTGTGGAGGTAGGGTGCACCAGCAGGTGCTGGACACAATACACATAACCAAGGTAGAGGTGAAGAAACTGCTAGACGAACTCGATACCTCAAAGGCGGTGGGCCCAGATAACATATCTCCATGGATTCTGAGAGAGGGAGCAGAGGAACTGTGTGTGCCATTAGCAGCAATCCTGCAGTAAATCTATCGAAACAGGGCAATTGCCTGAGGCGTGGAAGACAGCACATGTAGTTCCAATTTTTAAGAAAGGGGACAGACAGGCAGCATTAAACAACAGACCAGTGTCACTGACTTGTATAGTATGTAAAGTCATGGAAAAGATTATCAGGAGAAAAGTAGTGGAACACATTGAAAAGATTGGGCTCATACATGACAGTCAGCATGACTTCAGAGATGGGAAATCCTGTGTCACAAATTTACTTGAGTTCTTCGATAAGTTAACAGAAGTAAGACAGGAGAGAGAGGGATGGGTAGATTGCATCTTTTTAGATTGCAAGAAGGCTTTTGACACAGTACCACACAAGAGACTGGTGCAAAAATTAGAGGAGCAGGCAGGAATAAAGGGAAAAGTACTGCAATGGATCAGGGAATACCTGACAGGAAGGAAACAACGTGTGTTGGTACGGGCTGAAGTGTCGGAGTGGGCGAATGTGTCGAGTGGGGTTCCACAAGGTTCAGTCCTAGGCCCGGTGCTGTTTCTTGTATACGTGAATGACATGGTGGAAGGAATAGATTCAGAAGTGTCACTGTTTGCTGATGATGTGAAACTGATAAGGAGAATACAAGTGAGCGAGGATCAGTTAAGATTACAATGGGGATCTGGACAAACTACAAGTATGGTCCGACAAATGGCTCCTGGAGTTTAACCCCAGTAAGTGTAAGGTCATGAAGATTGGGGAAGGACGCAGAAGACCGCAGACGGAGTACAGGTTAGGAAACCAACAGCTGCAAAGGTCAGGTAAAGAAAAGGAACTTGGGGTAAGCATTATAACGAACAAGTCCCCTGAGGCACACATCAATCAAATAACTGCTGCAGCATATGGGAGATTGGCAAACCTGAGATTGGCGTTTAGACATCTGAGTAAGGAGTCATTCACGACATTGTACACAGTGTACGTAAGGCCTATACTGGAATATGCAGCGCCAGTATGGAACCCTCACTTAGTCAAACACGTCAAGAAATTGGAGAAAGTGCAAAAATTTGCAACACGATTAGTCCCGGAACTGAGGGGTATGTCTTATGAGGAGAGGTTAAGGGAGCTCAACCTGATGACACTAGAGGATAGGAGGGATAGAGGGGACATGATAACAACGTATAAAATACTAAGAGGCATTGACAACGTGGACAAGGATCGACTGTTTCAGAGATGGGATACAGAAACACGGGGACACAATTGGAAACTGAAAACCCAGATGAGTCATAGGGATGTTAGGAAGTATTTTTTTTAGTCGTAGAGTTGTCAGGAACTGGAATAATCTGGAGAGTGAAGTAGTGGAAGCAAGTTCCATAACTAGCTTTAAGAAGAGGTATGACAAATATCATGGAGCAGGGAGAGAGTGAATTAGTATCGACCATTGAAGAGGCGGGGCTAGGAGCTATGACTCGACCCCTGCAACCACATATAGGTGAGTACACATACACACACACACACACACACACACACACACACACACACACACACACACTGAAGGCAAGAACATGTCAATGGAAGGAAATAAAATGCCTCAGAGGAAGCAGATGGAGACTCAGTGGGAGGAGGAAAGGGCGAGGTCAGTTTTTGTGTACGGGCTCCAAGAAGCCAAGGGGGACAACTTTGAAGAAATAAAACAGGAAGAGAAAAAAATGATTGAAGGCATCATGAAAACAATAGGGGAGGGCAATATGACCCAGGTGACAAATTTTCAGAGAATTGGGTGGTTTGCGAGTGGAAGGATACGGCCTGTCAGAGTAACTTTCAAGGAAGAATCAGTTCGAATCAGGATTCTGCAAGAGAAAGCAAGACTGAGGGACAAAGAGGGGTACCAGAGAGTATACCTCGACCGCGACAGAACACAAGAAGAAAGGACTACACTGAAAGAGAGGGTACAGAGACGCAAGGAGGAACGAGAAGCAATGAAAATGAGCAGGACCCAGACACAGGAGGAAGGGCAAACACACCCCACAGAATCTCCCACCAAAAGACCCCACCCGCGACATTCCCAACGCAACTGAGCAACCTATACTACAACCCACTCACTGTTCCCTCTGCCACCAACCCCCATATCACAAACCTCACCCCAACAGCTGTCCCTTATGGGCATTCTGACCCCACCCCCATCAACACATACCCCACCTACACCACAGCCCCATATAGGCCCCCACCAAGGCTCTCGCTCCCCCAACCCCAATATACTTGCATGACCACAATGATAGAAAAGAAACTAAAGGTTTGGTACACAAACGCGGATGGAATAACGAATAAACATGAGGAGTGGAATGAAAGAATCAGTGAAAAATCCCCAGACATCATAGCAGTCACAGAAACAAAACTCGCTGAGACAATAACAGACACAATCTTCCCAACAGGATATCAGATCCTGAGGAAAGATAGAAGGAGTAGAGGGGGAGGAGGGGTTGCACTGCTCATAAAACACCAATGGGGATTTGAGGAAATGGAAGGCATGGACATGATTGGAGAAAGAGACTACATTGTAGGTACAATTCAGTCCGGAGAACATAAAGTAGTCATTGGAGTGATGTATAACCCACCACAGAACTGCAGGAGGCCAAGAGAGGAGTACGAAGAAAACAACAGGGTGATGGTGGACACACTGGCTGAGGTGGCAAGAAGAGCTCACTCGAGCAGAGCAAAGTTACTGGTAATGGGCGATTTCAACCACAGGGAGATCGACTGGGAAAACCTGGAGCCACATGGGGGTCCCGAAACATGGAGAGCCAAGATGATGGATGTGGTACTTGAAAACCTCATGCATCAACATGTCAGGGACACAACCAGAGAGAGAGGGGAGGATGAGCCAGCAAGACTGGATCTTGTGTTCACCCTGAGCAGTTCAGACATCGAGGACATCACTTACGAGAGGCCCCTTGGAGCTAGCGATCATGTGGTTCTGAGTTTTGACTATATAGTAGAGTTACAAGTGGAGAAGGTAACAGGAACTGAAGGGGACAGGCCAAACTATAAAAGGGGGGACTACACAGGTATGAGAAACTTCCTGCAGGAGGTTCAGTGGGACAGAGAAATGGTAGGAAAATCAGTAAACGAGATGATGGAATATGTGGCAACAAAGTGCAGGGAGGCAGAGGAAAGTTTTGTTCCCAAGGGAAACAGAAATAATAGGAAGACCAAAACGAGTCCTTGGTTTACCCGAAGGTGTAGGGAGGCAAAAACTAAGTGCAACAGAGAATGGAAAAGGTACAGGAGGCATAGGACCCAGGAAAACAAGGAGATTAGTAGAAGAGCCAGAAACGAGTATGCGCAGATAAGGAGGGAGGCCCAGCGACAGTATGAAAACGACATAGCAAAGTGAAAGTCAAATCTGACCCGAAACTGCTGTATAGCCACATTAGGAGGAAGACAACAGTCAAGGACCAGGTGATAAGGCTGAGGAAAGAAGGTGGAGAACTCACAAGAAACGATCAAGAGGTATGTGAGGAGCTCAACACGAGATTTAAGGAAGTATTTACAGTAGAGACAGGAAGGACTCTGGGGGGACAGACCAGATGGGGACACCAACAAGGAATACACCAACAAGTGTTGGACGACATACATACAGATGAGGAGGAGGTGAAGAAACTGCTAAGGCACATCGATACCTCAAAGGCAATGGGACCGGACATCTCTCCATGGGTCCTTAGAGAGGGAGCAGATATGTTGTGCATACCACTTACCACAATCTTCAACACATCCCTGGAAACTGGGCAACTACCTGAGGTATGGAAGACGGCAAATGTAGTTCCCATTTTCAAAAAAGGAGACAGAAAAGAGGCACTAAACTATAGACCTGTGTCATTGACGTGTATAGTATGCAAAATTATGGAGAAGATTATCAGGAGGAGAGTGGTGGAGCACCTGGAACGGAACAGGAGTATAAATGCCAACCAGCACGGATTCACGGAAGGCAAATCCTGTGTCACAAACCTTCTGGAGTTTTATGATAAAATAACAGAAGTAAGACAAGAGAGAGAGGGGTGGGTTGATTGCATCTTCTTGGACTGCAAGAAGGCCTTTGACACAGTTCCTCACAAGAGATTAGTGCAGAAGCTAGAGCATCAGGCGCATATAACAGGAAGGGCACTGCAATGGATCAGAGAATACCTGACAGGGAGGCAACAACGAGTCATGGTACGTAATGATGTATCACAGTGGGCACCTGTGACGAGCGGGGTCCCACAGGGGTCGGTCCTAGGACCAGTGCTATTTTTGGTATATGTGAACGACATGACGGAAGGGTTAGACTCAGAAGTGTCCCTGTTTGCAGATGATGTGAAGTTAATGAGGAGAATTAAATCTGATGAGGACCAGGCAGGACTTCAAAGAGACCTGGACAGACTGGACACCTGGTCCAGCAAATGGCTTCTCGAATTTAATCCTGCCAAATGCAAAGTCATGAAGATAGGGGAAGGGCACAGAAGACCACAGACAGAGTATAGGCTAGGTGGCCAAAGACTGCAAACCTCACTCAAGGAGAAAGATCTTGGGGTGAGTATAACACCGAGCATGTCTCCGGAAGCACACATCAATCAGATAACTGCTGCAGCATATGGGCGCCTGGCAAACCTGAGAACAGCATTCCGACACCTTAGTAAGGAATCATTCAAGACACTGTACACCGTGTATGTCAGGCCCATACTGGAGTATGCAGCACCTGTTTGGAACCCGCACTTGATAAAGCACGTCAAGAAACTAGAGAAAGTACAAAGGTTTGCAACAAGGTTAGTTCCAGAGCTAAGGGGAATGTCCTATGAAGAAAGATTAAGGGAAATCGGCCTGACGACACTGGAGGACAGGAGGGTCAGGGGAGACATGATAACGACATATAAAATACTGCGGGGAATAGACAAGGTGGACAAGGACAGGATGTTCCAGGGAGGGGACACAGAAACAAGAGGCCACAATTGGAAGTTGAAGACACAAATGAGTCAGAGAGATAGTAGGAAGTATTTCTTCAGTCACAGAGTTGTAAGGCAGTGGAATAGCCTAGATTATTATTATTATAATCAAGGGGAAGCGCTAAACCCGGAGGATTATACAGCGCCTGGGGGGGGGGGGAAGTGGAAGGCATTCAGGCTTAATTCGGGGAACTGGAGCACAGATCCAATTCCCTAAATCAAGAGCCCCTCACCAACATCAAGGAACCTTCCTTGAGGGGAAGGAATAGCCTAGAAAATGACGTAGTGGAGGCAGGAACCATACACAGTTTTAAGACGAGGTTTGATAAAGCTCATGGAGCGGGGAGAGAGAGGGTCTAGTAGCAACCGGTGAAGAGGCGGGGCCAGGAGCTAGGACTCGACCCCTGCAACCACAAATAGGTGAGTACAAATAGGTGAGTACACAAAACACACACCCTTCTTCAATGCCCTCCTCCTCTCCAGAAGGTAAGAAGATTACGCCTACTGTTACTTTGAGGATGTTGGAAGATGCTCTCTCATTGCTCTGAATGCTGCTTGTTGCTAGGAATAAAAGAAATATATGAAAAATGAGGAAAAAAGCAGGTAATGGGAAACTATGAAGTTCCAGGAATAATTATGCAGGTTACGATGAAAATCAGACAGAGATTTGGAAAATGATATAGCAAATAACGCTAAAATTGAACCAAATTTGATGTATAACAATATTGATGGAAAGTAATAGTTTAGGAAAGAGTATTTAGTGTCAGGAAAGATGAGGTGAGTGATGAGTGTGTGAGAGGGCAGTGTGTGAGAGGTGTGTGTGTGAGAGGGTGGGTGAGAGGGGTGTATGGATGGATTGTCGGAGAGGTGGAGGGTGGGTGTGTGTGAGGTGGAACGTGTGAGTGGTGGAGGTAGTGAGAGGTAAAGTGCATGAAAAGTGGAGGTAGCGAGAGATAAAGTGCATGAAAAGTGAAGTGTGTGAGAGGTGAAGCGTGCGAGTGAGCTGTTACAGCTGGGGTGTGTGAGTGAGCTGTGAGAACTGGGGTGTGTGAGTGGGTTGTGAGAACTGGGGTGTGTGAGTGGGTTGTGAGAACTGGGGTGTGTGAGTGGGCTGTGAGAGCTGTGGTGTGTGACAGGTTATGGTAATGGGAGGGGGTAAGGCCTGCTCTTGGCAACCGCACTGAGATAATTCCGCAGTACTGAAGGCAATTATGCTACGCTGTGTTGTAATTAAAGAACATTCGTAAGATTTATTGCAGTGGGTAATAGCCAGTGGTAACGGTGTTTGTATCTAGGTGTGTGTGTGTGTGTGAATTCATGCACACACACACACACGCTGTTTCTTACATATCTCTTGATTGACTGTATCTCCCTGTGTCGTATTTACCGTCATTCTCTAGTTCATTACACATTTGTTAGTTTAACGCTAAATTACTACTCTCTAAAGTCTCCGTGACACATTTGGGTGTTCAGCTTCCATATATATCCCCTCATCCTGTACCCTGCTAGGCAGTAGTCGTTGTTTACTCCTTATAATTTGTTCTCTCAGAGCCAGTCTTATGGTTAATATTTTTGCTTCATCTAGTTTCATTGCTCTGCTGGCTGGAGTCTTCATGTTTAAGTCGTATTGTGGAGGATCCGTCTTATATGTGTTAAATTGTGTTATAATAGTGTTTGCGAGTCAGGCGTATGTTGCTGTGTGTATACTTCTGAAGACAGGTGTGATATTTAGTAGCAGATTCTTTTTCCTTCTACATGACGTAAGAATTCTTTCACACAGATGGTACACTGCTTTAGGTCCCCTTTTCTCTGTGCCGATTTTTATAACCATACATTTGCTGACGTTGATGTCTGGTTATCACTTCATAATCCCTGCAGTCTTGTGTTACCTTCGGTCTCTTTTAATATTTCATCAATTTATTTACTCTTCATTAAATATGTAAAAAATACATAAAAAAGAGGAGAGATAGAGAAGTAAGTTAAGATCCATTATAATATTTAGTGACATTGTTTAGCTGAAATTATATTTCATTCAAGAAGTGTTCTTTGACCGGTGTTTTGAAATTTACTCTTGTTTTAGTTTTTATGAAACAGGCCACTGCCTAGGGCACAAAGTTTAATGCGAGAATTATACCCTGGTACCTATCTGATCACCTGGTACCTCTCTTATCACCTGGTACCTACCTGATCACCTGGAACTTATCTGATCACCTGGTACAATAATACAGTGGAGAATTAGATCTCCCCTGTAAAATTTTTACCAAAATTAATAAGGATTTACTGAGTCTGCTTATTCCAAGTCCGGTCCCAGGCCTGGTGTGGGACCGAGCCGCGGGGGCGGTGACCCCCCTCCCTGGAATCGACGCAAGCTAACCCATTCTCAAAGCATTTGTAGATTCCATCGCACACGTGGAACATCAGAGAAGTATTTGTTTCATGTGTGAAGGCTGTGTGTGTTGCCATAGCTCTCAAAGATAGATGGTGATCATTATTCTGTGTCGTGTAGATGCGGGCTGAAGAGGAGTATATAGGGAATAGCTTTTATACTCGGTAGGTTTAGGGATATAAAAAAGCAAGTACTGTAGTGCTGAAGGCTGACAACACCTGTGTGATGACGGGTTTATGATGACTGGTAGTGGTAAATACTAATACACAGATAACATATGTGAGATAATTGAGATAATAGATAACGTGAGATATGGAAAGAAAAGTGTAAGTAGAGGATAAGTATTAAAGATTGAGGTACACAGTAGCGACCATTAGAGGTAATGTCTGCTATTATATTTTTTGCACTTTTTTGAGACATGTTTGTTGGATATGAATTTTGAATTTGAATTTGTCTCAATGTATGGCTAGAACCTACCCTTTAATTTTCTTTCTATTTGTGTGTGATCACATCGTGATGCGTATTTGACGGCTTCTTCTGTTTCCTGATATACTTTAGTGAATATCTCAGAAATGTTGTATGAGTGTTGTCACCCAAGAGTGGAGGAAGTTCATCATCGACTTTGACAACACAGACACAAGTTACAGAACATAGACACAAGTTACAGAATATAGACACAAGTTACAGAACATAGACACAAGTTACAGAATATAGACACAAGTTACAGAATATAGACACAAGTTACAGAATATAGACACAAGTTACAGAATATAGACACAAGTTACAGAATATAGACACAAGTTACAGAATATAGACACAAGTTACAGAACATAGACACAAGTTACAGAATATAGACACAAGTTACAGAATATAGACGCAAGTTACAGAATATAGACACAAGTTACAGAATATAGACACAAGTTACAGAATATAGACACAAGTTACAGAATATAGACACAAGTTACAGAATATAGACACAAGTTACAGAATATAGACACAAGTTACAGAATATAGACACAAGTTACAGAATATAGACACAAGTTACAGAATATAGACACAAGTTACAGAATATAGACACAAGTTACAGAATATAGACACAAGTTACAGAATATAGACACAAGTTACAGAATATAGACGCAAGTTACAGAATATAGACACAAGTTACAGAATATAGACACAAGTTACAGAACATAGACACAAGTTACAGAATATAGACACAAGTTACAGAATATAGACACAAGTTACAGAATATAGACACAAGTTACAGAATATAGACACAAGTTACAGAATATAGACACAAGTTACAGAACATAGACACAAGTTACAGAACATAGACACAAGTTACAGAATATAGACACAATTTACAGAATATAGACACAAGTTACAGAACATAAACACAACTTACAGAACATAGACACAAGTTACAGAACATAGACGCAAGTTACAGAACATAGACGCAAGTTACAGAACATAGACACAAGTTACAGAACATAGACACAAGTTACAGAATATAGACACAAGTTACAGAATATAGACACAAGTTACAGAATATAGACACAAGTTACAGAGCATAGACACAAGTTACAGAACATAGACGCAAGTTACAGAACATAGACGCAAGTTACAGAACATAGACACAAGTTACAGAACATAGACACAAGTTACAGAATATAGACACAAGTTACAGAATATAGACACAAGTTACAGAATATAGACACAAGTTACAGAATATAGACACAAGTTACAGAATATAGACACAAGTTACAGAATATAGACACAAGTTACAGAATATAGACGCAAGTTACAGAACATAGACACAAGTTACAGAACATAGACGCAAGTTACAGAACATAGACACAAGTTGCAGAACATAGACACAAGTTGCAGAACATAGACTCTAGTTACAGAACATAGACGCTAGTTACAGAACATAGACACAAGTTGCAGAACATAGACACAAGTTACAGAATATAGACACAAGTTACAGAATATAGACGCAAGTTACAGAACATAAACACAACTTACAGAACATAGACACAAGTTACAGAACATAGACACAAGTTACAGAACATAGACACAAGTTACAGAACATAGACACAAGTTACAGAACATAGACGCAAGTTACAGAACATAGACACATGTTGCAGAACATAGACTCTAGTTACAGAACATAGACGCTAGTTACAGAACATAGACACAAGTTACAGAACATAGACACAAGTTACAGAACATAGACTCTAGTTACAGAACATAGACGCTAGTTACAGAACATAGACACAAGTTACAGAACATAGACGCTAGTTACAGAACATAGACACAAGTTACAGAACATAGACACAAGTTACAGAACATAGACGCTAGTTACAGAACATAGACACATGTTGCAGAACATAGACTCTAGTTACAGAACATAGACGCTAGTTACAGAACATAGACGCAAGTTACAGAACATAGACGCAGGTTACAGAACATAGACGCTAGTTACAGAACATAGACACAAGTTACAGAACATAGACGCAAGTTACAGAACATAGACGCAAGTTACAGAACACAGACACAAGTTACAGAACATAGACACAAGTTACAGAACATAGACGCTAGTTACAGAACATAGACACAAGTTACAGAACATAGACACAAGTTACAGAACATAGACACAAGTTACAGAACATAGACACAAGTTACAGAACATAGACGCAAGTTACAGAACATAGACGCAAGTTACAGAACACAGACACAAGTTACAGAACATAGACACAAGTTACAGAACATAGACACAAGTTACAGAACATAGACACAAGTTGCAGTTCAAAGACGCTAGTTACAGAACATAGACACAAGTTACAGAACATAGACACAAGTTACAGAACATAGACACAAGTTGCAGTTCAAAGACGCTAGTTACAGAACATAGACACAAGTTGCAGTTCAAAGACGCTAGTTACAGAACACAGACACAAGTTGCAGTTCATAGACGCAAGTTACAGAACATAGACGCAAGTTACAGAACATAGACGCAAGTTACAGAACACAGACAAGTTACAGTTCATAGACGCAAGTTACAGAACATAGACACAAGTTGCAGTTCATAGACGCAAGTTACAGAACATAGACACAAGTTGCAGTTCATAGACGCAAGTTACAGAACATAGACACAAGTTGCAGTTCATAGACGCAAGTTACAGAACATAGACACAAGTTGCAGTTCATAGACGCAAGTTACAGAACATAGACACAAGTTACAGAACATAGACACAAGTTACAGAACATAGACACAAGTTACAGAACATAGACACAAGTTACAGAACATAGACACAAGTTACAGAACATAGACACAAGTTACAGAACATAGACGCAAGTTACAGAACATAGACGCAAGTTACAGAACATAGACGCAAGTTACAGAACACAGACACAAGTTACAGAACATAGACACAAGTTACAGAACATAGACACAAGTTACAGAACATAGACACAAGTTACAGAACATAGACACAAGTTACAGAACATAGACGCTAGTTACAGAACATAGACACAAGTTACAGAACATAGACGCAAGTTACAGAACAGAGACACAAGTTACAGAACATAGACACAAGTTACAGAACATAGACACAAGTTACAGAACATAGACACAAGTTACAGAACATAGACGCTAGTTACAGAACATAGACGCAAGTTACAGAACATAGACGCAAGTTACAGAACATAGACACAAGTTACAGAACATAGACGCTAGTTACAGAGCATAGACACAAGTTACAGAACATAGACACAAGTTACAGAACATAGACACAAGTTACAGAACATAGACACAAGTTACAGAACATAGACACAAGTTACAGAACATAGACGCTAGTTACAGAACATAGACACAAGTTACAGAACATAGACACAAGTTACAGAACATAGACGCTAGTTACAGAACATAGACGCTAGTTACAGAACATAGACGCTAGTTACAGAACATAGACGCTAGTTACAGAACATAGACGCTAGTTACAGAACATAGACACAAGTTACTGAACATAGACGCTAGTTACAGAACTTAGACACAAGTTACAGAACATAGACACAAGTTACAGAACATAGACGCTAGTTACAGAACATAGACACAAGTTACAGAACATAGACGCTAGTTACAGAACATAGACACAAGTTACAGAACATAGACGCTAGTTACAGAACATAGACACAAGTTACAGAACATAGACGCTAGTTACAGAACATAGACACAAGTTACAGAACATAGACGCTAGTTACAGAACATAAACGCTAGTTACAGAATATAGACACAAGTTACAGAACATAGACGCTAGTTACAGAGCATAGACGCTGGTTACAGAACATACCTGGAGTTTACCTGGAGAGAGTTCCGGGGGTCAACGCCCCCGCGGCCCGGTCTGAGACCAGGCCTCCTGGTGGATCAGAGCCTGATCAACCAGGCTGTTGCTGCTGGCTGCACGCAAACCAACATACGAGCCACAGCCCGGGTGATCCGGAACTGACTTTAGGTGCTTGTCCAGTGCCAGCTTGAAGACTGCCAGGGGTCTGTTGGTAATCCCCCTTATGTGTGCTGGGAGGCAGTTGAACAGTCTCGGGCCCCTGACACTTATTGTATGGTCTCTTAACGTGCTAGTGACACCCCTGCTTTTCATTGGGGGGATGGTGCATCGTCTGCCAAGTCTTTTGCTTTCGTAATGAGTGATTTTCGTGTGCAAGTTCGGTACTAGTCCCTCTAGGATTTTCCAGGTGTATATAATCATGTATCTCTCCCTCCTGCGTTCCAGGGAATACAGGTTTAGGAACCTCAAGCGCTCCCAATAATTGAGGTGTTTTATCTCCGTTATGCGCGCCGTGAAAGTTCTCTGTACATTTTCTAGGTCGGCAAATTCACCTGCCTTGAAAGGTGCTGTTAGTGTGCAGCAATATTCCAGCCTAGATAGAACAAGTGACCTGAAGAGTGTCATCATGGGCTTGGCCTCCCTAGTTTTGAAGGTTCTCATTATCCATCCTGTAATTTTTCTAGCAGATGCGATTGATACAATGTTATGGTCCTTGAAGGTGAGATCCTCCGACATGATCACTCCCAGGTCTTTGACGTTGGTGTTTCGCTCTATTTTGTGGCCAGAATTTGTTTTGTACTCTGATGAAGATTTAATTTCCTCATGTTTACCATATCTGAGTAATTGAAATTTCTCATCGTTGAACTTCATATTGTTTTCTGCAGCCCACTGAAAGATTTGGTTGATGTCTGCCTGGAGCTTTGCAGTGTCTGCAATGGAAGACACTGTCATGCAGATTCGGGTGTCATCTGCAAAGGAAGACACGGTGCTGTGGCTGACATCCTTGTCTATGTCGGATATAAGGATGAGGAACAAGATGGGAGCGAGTACTGTGCCTTGTGGAACAGAGCTTTTCACCGTAGCTGCCTCGGACTTTACTCTGTTGACGACTACTCTCTGTGTTCTGTTAGTGAGGAAATTATAGATCCATCGACCGACTTTTCCTGTTATTCCTTTAGCACGCATTTTGTGCGCTATTACGCCATGGTCACACTTGTCGAAGGCTTTTGCAAAGTCTGTATATATTACATCTGCATTCTTTTTGTCTTCCAGTGCATTTAGGACCTTGTCGTAGTGGTCCAATAGTTGAGAAAGACAGGAGCGACCTGTTCTAAACCCATGTTGCCCTGGGTTGTGTAACTGATGGGTTTCTAGATGCGTGGTGATCTTGCTTCTTAGGACCCTTTCAAAGATTTTTATGATATGGGATGTTAGTGCTATTGGTCTGTAGTTCTTTGCTGTTGCTTTACTGCCCCCTTTGTGGAGTGGGGCTATGTCTGTTGTTTTTAGTAACTGTGGGACGACCCCCGTGTCCATGCTCCCTCTCCATAGGATGGTAAAAGCTCGTGATAGGGGCTTCTTGCAGTTCTTGATGAACACAGAGTTCCACGAGTCTGGCCCTGGGGCAGAGTGCATGGGCATGTCATTTATCGCCTGTTCGAAGTCATTTGGCGTCAGGATAACATCGGATAGGCTTGTGTTAATCAAATTTTGTGGCTCTCTCATAAAAAATTCATTTTGATCTTCGACTCTCAGTCTGGTTAGCGGCTTGCTAAAAACTGAGTCATATTGGGACTTGAGTAGCTCACTCATTTCCTTGCTGTCATCTGTGTAGGACCCATCTTGTTTAAGTAGGGGCCCAATACTGGACGTTGTTCTCGATTTTGATTTGGCATAGGAGAAGAAATACTTTGGGTTTCTTTCGATTTCATTTATGGCTTTTAGTTCTTCCCGCGATTCCTGACTCCTAAAGGATTCTTTTAGCTTAAGTTCGATGCTTGCTATTTCTCTGACCAGTGTCTCCCTACGCATTTCAGATATATTGACCTCTTTTAGCCGCTCTGTTATTCTTTTCCGTCGCCTGTAAAGGGAGCGCCTGTCTCTTTCTGTTTTACATCTACTCCTCCTTTTTCTTAGAGGAATAAGCCTTGTGCATACATCGAGTGCCACCGAGTTAATCTGTTCTAGGCATAAGTTGGGGTCTGTGTTGCTTAGTATATCTTCCCAGCTTATATCGGTTAGGACTTGGTTTACTTGGTCCCACTTTATGTTTTTGTTATTGAAGTTGAATTTGGTGAATGCTCCCTCGTGACTAATCTCATTATGTCGGTCTGGGGCTCCGCGCATACATGACTGAACCTCAATTATGTTGTGATCTGAGTATATTGTTTTTGATATGGTGATATTTCTTATCAGATCATCATTGTTAGTGAAGATGAGGTCTAGTGTATTCTCCAGTCTAGTAGGCTCTATTATTTGCTGGTTTAAATTGAATTTTGTGCAGAGATTTAAAAGCTCGCGTGAGTGTGAGTTTTCATCAGAGCTGCCTCCTGGTGTTATTACTGCAACAATATTATTTGCTATATTCCTCCATTTTAGGTGCCTTAAGTTGAAATCCCCCAGGAGCAAGATGTTGGGTGCAGGAGCTGGAAGGTTTTCCAGACAGTGGTCAATTTTTAACAGCTGTTCCTGGAATTGCTGGGATGTTGCATCCGGAGGCTTGTAGACTATCACAATGACTAGGTTTTGGTTCTCGACCTTTACTGCTAAAACTTCCACTACATCATTTGAGGCATTTAGCAGTTCTGTGCAAACAAGTGACTCTGCAATGTACAGGCCAACCCCCCCCCCCCCTTTTGCCTGTTCACTCTGTCACATCTGTATAGGTTGTAACCTGGGATCCATATTTCGTTGTCCAAGTGATCCTTTATGTGGGTCTCAGTGAAAGCCGCGAACATTGCCTTTGCCTCTGCAAGCAGTCCACGGATGAAAGGTATTTTGTTGTTTGTTGCTGGCTTTAGACCCTGTATATTTGCAAAGAATAATGTTATCGGACTGGTGGTATTGTTGGTACTGGGGGGGGGGGATTTTTTTCCCGGCATTAGTATCTGTATCTGTTGGTTTGGAGTGGAGGCCATCGACTGTGGTTCCACTCCAGGAATGACTGGATTTGGTGTACGATTTCTGCCATTTCCTGCCAGTTTTTTTTCCTTCCTGGCACTAAAAAACCTCTCCCTCTTGAGTGGCTGTGGCTACCCAGGTTTTCCCATGGCCTGGATGTTTTGTATCTTTTTGTCCCCTTTAGATGGTATGCCTGGCAATTTAAGTTATAGCACAGTCTTTCCTGTACTGAAGAGGTACACAGTTCAGGGTGAAAAAGCTTACAGGAAGGGAGTTTGCATTTTCCTGTTGTCATATGGTAATGGCATTTCCTAGGGTGGTCATAGTTGCACGTCCCATCTGTTTTTCCAGATTTCCCATGCCAGCAGATACCGAGTGCATAGTATGTGCACAGGCTTGGTTTCCGTTTGCCTTGGGTTTCTGTGACTGTATTCCCTGTTGGTGCATGTTTCCCTGTCTTACTTCTATCCTCCCTAGCACCAACAATGGAGCTCCCACCATTTGTTTTTGGTAATATATCCTCACTATTGCTAGTGGAGTCCTCTTGTTTGCTATTTCCTGCGGTATTTCTAGTTTGCAATATTGGTTTTATCTTATCTTTGACTACACTTGTTTCCCTACTATGGCTCCTGTCCCCTATGGGGTCATTTATATGTATTCCTTCCTGCGTATAATTCCCGACTACCTGGACAAAATCTCCAGCTTCACCATTACTGTCTCCCAGGACAGCATCTCCAGCTTCCCCATTACTGTCTCCCAGGACAGCATCTCCAGCTTCACCATTACTGTCTCCCAGGACAGCACCTCCAGCTTCACCATTACTGTCTCCCAGGACAGCACCTCCAGCTTCCCCATTACTGTCTCCCAGGACAGCACTATCAGCCCCCCATTTACTGACTACCAGGACATCATCTCCAGCCTTACAGTTTGTGACTACATGGCCAGTATCAAGGGCAGTATCATTCAGCCCGGACTTTTTATGTTCCCATCTGTTGTAGAAAGCTTCCAGGTTTTCTATGAAAGCAGCTTAGTTACAGAACATAGACGCTAGTTACAGAACATAGACACAAGTTACAGAACATAGACACAAGTTACAGAACATAGACACAAGTTACAGAACATAGACACAAGTTACAGAACATAGACACAAGTTACAGAACATAGACACAAGTTACAGAACATAGACACAAGTTACAGAACATAGACACAAGTTACAGAACATAGACACAAGTTACAGAACATAGACACAAGTTACAGAACATAGACACAAGTTACAGAACATAGACACAAGTTACAGAACATAGACACAAGTTACAGAACATAGACACAAGTTACAGAACATAGACGCTAGTTACAGAACATAGACACAAGTTACAGAACATAGACGCTAGTTACAGAACATAGACACAAGTTACAGAACATAGACGCTAGTTACAGAACACTTCGAGCTAGGTGGTCATAGTTGCACGTCCCATCTGTTTTTCCAGATTTCCCATGCCAGCAGATACCGAGTGCATAGTATGTGCACAGGCTTGGTTTCCGTTTGCCTTGGGTTTCTGTGACTGTATTCCCTGTTGGTGCATGTTTCCCTGTCTTACTTCTATCCTCCCTAGCACCAACAATGGAGCTCCCACCATTTGTTTTTGGTAATATATCCTCACTATTGCTAGTGGAGTCCTCTTGTTTGCTATTTCCTGCGGTATTTCTAGTTTGCAATATTGGTTTTATCTTATCTTTGACTACACTTGTTTCCCTACTATGGCTCCTGTCCCCTATGGGGTCATTTATATGTATTCCTTCCTGCGTATAATTCCCGACTACCTGGACAAAATCTCCAGCTTCACCATTACTGTCTCCCAGGACAGCATCTCCAGCTTCCCCATTACTGTCTCCCAGGACAGCATCTCCAGCTTCACCATTACTGTCTCCCAGGACAGCACCTCCAGCTTCACCATTACTGTCTCCCAGTACAGCACCTCCAGCTTCCCCATTACTGTCTCCCAGGACAGCACTATCAGCCCCCCATTTACTGACTACCAGGACATCATCTCCAGCCTTACAGTTTGTGACTACATGGCCAGTATCAAGGGCAGTATCATTCAGCCCGGACTTTTTATGTTCCCATCTGTTGTAGAAAGCTTCCAGGTTTTCTATGAAAGCAGCTTAGTTACAGAACATAGACGCTAGTTACAGAACATAGACACAAGTTACAGAACATAGACACAAGTTACAGAACATAGACACAAGTTACAGAACATAGACACAAGTTACAGAACATAGACACAAGTTACAGAACATTGACACAAGTTACAGAACATAGACACAAGTTACAGAATATAGACACAAGTTACAGAACATAGACACAAGTTACAGAACATAGATACAAGTTACAGAACATAGACACAAGTTACAGAACATAGACACAAGTTACAGAACATAGACACAAGTTACAGAACATAGACACAAGTTACAGAACATAGACGCTAGTTACAGAACATAGACACAAGTTACAGAACATAGACGCTAGTTACAGAACATAGACACAAGTTACAGAACATAGACGCTAGTTACAGAACACTTCGAGCTAGTCTCTCTCTCTTCATACTACTGTAGTGGGTAATACATGGTTTCATACATAATTCCCTATATTTTTGAGTGTAGCTGAGCTCTGTTAGCCAGGCTGCGGGAGATGCTTCTCTGTTAGCCTGGCTGCGGGAGATGCTTCTCTGTTAGCCTGGCTGCAGGAGATGCTTCTCTGTTAGCCTGGCTGCGGGAGATGCTTCTGTTAGCCTGGCTGCGGGAGATGCTTCTCTGTTAGCTTGGCTGCAGGAGATGCTTCTCTGTTAGCCTGGCTGCGGGAGATGCTTCTCTGTTAGCCTGGCTGCGGGAGATGCTTCTCTGTTAGTCTGGCTGCGGGAGATGCTTCTGTTAGCCTGGCTGCGGGAGATGCTTCTCTGTTAGCTTGGCTGCGGTAGATGCTTCTCTGTTAGCCTGGCTGCGGGAGATGCTTCTCTGTTAGCCTGGCTGCGGGAGATGCTTCTCTGTTAGCCTGGCTGCGGGAGATGCTTCTCTGTTAGCCTGGCTGCGGGAGATGCTTCTCTGTTAGCCTGGCTGCGGGAGATGCTTCTCTGTTAGCCTGGCTGCGGGAGATGCTTCTCTGTTAGCCTGGCTTCGGGAGATGCTTCTCTGTTAGCCTGGCTGCGGGAGATGCTTCTCTGTTAATCTGGCTGCGGGAGATGCTTCTCTGTTAGTCTGGCTGCGGGAGATGCTTCTCTGTTAGCCTGGCTGCGGGAGATGCTTCTCTGTTAGCCTGGCTGCGGGAGATGCTTCTCTGTTAGCCTGGCTGCGGGAGATGCTTCTCTGTTAGCCTGGCTTCGGGAGATGCTTCTCTGTTAGCCTGGCTGCGGGAGATGCTTCTCTGTTAGTCTGAGCCTGGCTGCGGGAGATGCTTCTCTGTTAGTCTGGCTGCGGAAGATGCTTCTCTGTTAGCCTGGCTGCGGGAGATGCTTCTCTGTTAGCCTGGCTGCGGGAGATGCTTCTCTGTTAGCCTGGCTGCGGGAGATGCTTCTCTGTTAGCCTGGCTGCGGGAGATGCTTCTCTGTTAGTCTGGCTGCGGGAGATGCTTCTCTGTTAGTCTGGCTGCGGGAGATGCTTCTCTGTTAGTCTGACTGCGGAAGATGCTTCTCTGTTAGCTTCGCTGCGGGAGATGCTTCTCTGTTAGCTTGGCTGCGGGAGATGCTTCTGTTAGCCTGGCTGCGGGAGATACTTCTGTTAGCCTGGCTGCGGAAGATGCTTCTCTGTTAGCTTCGCTGCGGGAGATGCTTCTCTGTTAGCTTTGCTGCGGGAGATGCTTCTGTTAGCCTGGCTGCGGGAGATGCTTCTGTTAGCCTGGCTGCGGGAGATGCTTCTGTTAGTCTGGCTATGCTTCTCTGTTACCTTGGCTGCGGGAGATGCTTCTCTGTTAGCCTGGCTGCGGGAGATGCTTCTCTGTTAGCCTGGCTGCGGGAGATGCTTCTCTGTTAGCCTGGCTGCGGGAGATGCTTCTCTGTTAGTCTGGCTGCGGGAGATGCTTCTCTGTTAGTCTGACTGCGGAAGATGCTTCTCTGTTATGCTTCTCTGTTAGGCTGCGGGAGATGCTTCTCTGTTAGCCTGGCTGCGGGAGATGCTTCTCTGTTAGCCTGGCTGCGGGAGATGCTTCTCTGTTAGCCTGGCTGCGGGAGATGCTTCTCTGTTAGCCTGGCTGCGGGAGATGCTTCTCTGTTAGCCTGGCTGCGGGAGATGCTTCTCTGTTAGCCTGGTTGCGGGAGATGCTTCTCTGTTAGCCTGGCTGCGGGAGATGCTTCTCTGTTAGCCTGGCTGCGGGAGATGCTTCTCTGTTAGCCTGGCTGCGGGAGATGCTTCTCTGTTAGCCTGGCTGCGGGAGATGCTTCTCTGTTAGCCTGGCTGCGGGAGATGCTTCTCTGTTAGCCTGGCTGCGGGAGATGCTTCTCTGTTAGCCTGGCTGCGGGAGATGCTTCTCTGTTAGCCTGGCTGCGGGAGATGCTTCTCTGTTAGCCTGGCTGCGGGAGATGCTTCTCTGTTAGCCTGGCTGCGGGAGATGCTTCTCTGTTAGCCTGGCTGCGGGAGATGCTTCTCTGTTAGCCTGGCTGCGGGAGATGCTTCTCTGTTAGCCTGGCTGCGGGAGATGCTTCTCTGTTAGCCTGGCTGCGGGAGATGCTTCTCTGTTAGCCTGGCTTCGGGAGATGCTTCTCTGTTAGCCTGGCTGCGGGAGATGCTTCTCTGTTAGCCTGGCTGCGGGAGATGCTTCTCTGTTAGCCTGGTTGCGGGAGATGCTTCTCTGTTACCTTGGCTGCGGGAGATGCTTCTCTGTTAGCCTGGTTGCGGGAGATGCTTCTCTGTTAGCCTGGCTGCGGGAGATGCTTCTCTGTTAGCCTGGCTGCGGGAGATGCTTCTCTGTTAGCCTGGCTGCGGGATATGCTTCTCTGTTAGCCTGGCTGCGGGAGATGCTTCTCTGTTAGCCTGGCTTCGGGAGATGCTTCTCTGTTAGCCTGGCTGCGGGAGATGCTTCTCTGTTAATCTGGCTGCGGGAGATGCTTCTCTGTTAGTCTGGCTGCCGGAGATGCTTCTCTGTTAGCCTGGCTGCGGGAGATGCTTCTCTGTTAGCCTGGCTGCGGGAGATGCTTCTCTGTTAGCCTGGCTGCGGGAGATGCTTCTCTGTTAGCCTGGCTTCGGGAGATGCTTCTCTGTTAGCCTGGCTGCGGGAGATGCTTCTCTGTTAGTCTGGCTGCAGGAGATGCTTCTCTGTTAGTCTGGCTGCGGGAGATGCTTCTCTGTTAGCCTGGCTGCGGGAGATGCTTCTCTGTTAGCCTGGCTTCGGGAGATGCTTCTCTGTTAGCCTGGCTGCGGGAGATGCTTCTCTGTTAGTCTGGCTGCGGGAGATGCTTCTCTGTTAGTCTGGCTGCGGGAGATGCTTCTCTGTTAGTCTGACTGCGGAAGATGCTTCTCTGTTAGCTTCGCTGCGGGAGATGCTTCTCTGTTAAATAACGAAAAGGCACAATACCGTGACTGGAACAATACACAAATAACCCGCACATAAAAGAGAGAAGCTTACGACGACGTTTCGGTCCGACTGGGACCATTGACAAAGTCACACTGTTAGCTTGGCTGCGGGAGATGCTTATGTTAGCCTGGCTGCGGGAGATGCTTCTGTTAGCCTGGCTGCGGGAGATGCTTCTGTTAGTCTGGCTGCGGGAGATGCTTCTGTTAGCCTGGCTGCGGGAGATGCTTCTGTTAGCCTGGCTGCGGGAGATGCTTCTGTTAGTCTGGCTGCGGGAGATGCGCTTACGAATCACCATTAGCGGACGGAGGATCGAGCCTCCACTATTACCTACTCTGAGTGATCTACACGGATTTAGTGCTTCCCGTAAATATAATAATAGTGTAGCTGGGTCAATGTTTTTTACCCATCTTTTTTGTGAAGAGAAAAAATCAGTATTTTTGGGGTAACTCAAGTTTCTCAGTTTGTATTGTCGTTGTGGCCTCTCGTTATCCCAGTAGATTGCCCTCGGAAACCATCTTCATCTATTTTACGGCATCATTTTTCATCTTGTATGTTGTTATCATATCTCCTCATCTCATGGCAGGCAACGAAGGTATTTTACTGTCTCTATTCGTAAATCTTGACCATTTTTTTTCAACTGGACTTTTGGTTATATTTACCTATCCTTTTTTTTAGAGGCTCGGACATTACACTGCTGAAAATTCCTTTTTTGGACTAAAATAATTCTGAATAGATATGTTTATTATTTCAGCATCCAAATACCTCAAGTCGATGTTGTTGAGGTTGGTCAGTACTGAGTGTGTATCGTTGTTGTATTTGTGAGATATTGCAATAACATTCCTTCACTTATTAATGTAATCATGGGGTCTTAAAGAGCCCGAGAATTGGAAAGTTAAAAGGTTCGATCCAAGGAAGAGGATGATAATCTAAGTTCATTGGACCAAGAGCCCTTCAACGGCATCAAAGGTCCCTTTCTTGTCTGACGTCTAATCTATAGTATGACTTGTATGTATAGTGGTGGTGGTGAGGGTGGTAGTCATGGTACCGGTGAGGTGTTTAGTAATGGTTGAACATTAAAACGGTATAAAATACCGACAGGTTGTTAGGTAAGACACATATGCAACAGTTAGGTATCTTTATTAAACGTTTCGCCTACACAGTAGGCTTCTTCAGTCAAGTACAGAAAAGTTGATAGAAGCAGAAGATACTTGAAGACGATGTAATCAGTCCATCACCCTTAAAGTTTTGAGGTGGTCAGTCCCTCAGTCTGGAGAAGAGCATTGTTCCATAGTATTGGTAGTAGTGGAGACGGTGTGTTGAATAGTGGTGGGGGTAGTAGTGGGAGTGGTGGTGATAGTGTGTTGAGTGGTAGTCGTGGTGGTGGTGATGGTGGTCTGTTGAGCAGTGGTTCTTGTAGTGGTGGTTTCCAGGTCAGAGCTAGGGGGGGAGTTCAGCTATCACAGGTCATAAGCGTCAGACAGTGCCACAGGAAAGGTCAACGCCCCACACTAATGGCACCTCTGTCACCTTAAATCAGCTTCATCTCTATTGCCTGACCGCTTTTCCTGGTAGTAGCAGGTGGTGGTGGTGGTAGTGGTAGCATTAGTTATGGTGGTGGTAGTGGTAGCATTAGTTATGGTGGTGGTAGTGGTAGCATTAGTTATGGTGGTGGTAGTGGTAGCATTAGTTATGGTGGTGGTAGTCGTGACAGTGGTAGGGTTAGTGTTGGTGTCAGTAATAATGGTGACAGGAAAGAGGATAGGGAGAACGTTTGATTGTTTTGGTGTAAACGTGATGGTTGTGAGTGTGGTGTAATAGAGCATAGGATGATTGTAATAGGTGTGTGTGAGAGAGCACATTAACCCTAACCCCCCCCCCACACACACACAAATCATTCTCACAAACAAGGAGAGAATTCGAACCTATGACAAGCCAGTCCTAAAGCTAGCAGGTCAGTGCTCTAACAGTGCTCCCGAGAGTGCTGAGTAGATGTGCAGACCAGCTAGCAGCACCTTTAACTCGCACCTTTCAGCACTGCCTAGTACAGTGTAAATGGCCTTCTGTGTGGAAAGAGGCAAATGTTCACAAAAAGAAGGGCAGAGCAGAAATCAGCAACTACTGACCAGTGTCACTCATGTCAATCACTGGCAAGATCCTTGAAACAATAATCTCAGACATTTTTTCACTACCACTCACTACTTTGTGACCTTCAATATGGCTTCAGGAAAGGTTACTCTGTTGCTGATCTGTTGTTAAACCTCTCCACTAAATGGCACTAGTCACTGGATGAATCCAAAGTCAGCTGTGTAGTAGCACTGGACATTGCTGGTGCTTTCGATCGGGTGTGGCACCAGGGCCTCTTAGCAAAACTGCAAACACTGGGAATTGCAGGCTCTACGCTATGTCTCAGTGATTACCTTCATGGTAGATCTCTAAGGGTAGTTCTCAATGGAACAAGGGGCAAGTGTTCCACAGGGAAATGTGCTGGGACCAGTGTTATGGAATGTGTACTTCAGTGACCTTCATCTCATCCCAGAATCCCATGCATATGCAGACGACTGTACTCTGACGTTTACTTATCCAAGAGAAGAAATGCCAGCTGCTCTAAACTACATCAATCACCAGGTAAGAGCTATATTAGCCTGGGGAAACCGATGGAAGGTAACATTTGTACCTGAGAAAGCACAAACGATGATGGTCTCTAGGCACTATGATAGTAATGCCGGGGCAGTAGTAAGTATGAATGGGAGAGTATTGGTACCCGGGGAAGAAGTTGATATCCTTGGGGTGAAATTTGACTCCAAACTGACCATGACGAACCACGTTGTAAATCTTGCAAACAAGGCAGCCAGGAAGCTTACAGCTCTTCCACGTATCTCATATTTGTTCGACAGTAGGAGTTGCAAGATTCTGTATTAGGCACAAGTACGCTCACACCTTGAGTATGCTCCACTTTCTTGGTTTGCCTGCCCCCCATCTCATCTATGACTGCTTAACAGAGTAGATAACAGAGCAAGATGTCTCATCTCTCGCCAGGATCCAGCCTGGATAGATCTGTCATTTCGGCAGAGCCTTCAACACAGGAGGGATGTGGGTGGCCTTACTGTTATGTACAAGGCCAATATTGTCAAAGTCCTACACTTTGATCAACTACGAGGACAGCGTGGAGCAAGCTTCTATATCACAAGACGGGCAGAAAGCAACAACTTCACTCTGATAAATTAGACACATGTGCAACTCTTGGGTATCTTTATTGAGGAAACGTTTCGCCACACAGTGGCTTCATCAGTCCATACGTAGGAGAAACTTGAAGAACAGGAGGAGAATGAGGTAATCAGTCCCTCAACCTTGAGTCGATGTGTTCAGTCCATCAAGATTGATGTACCCTTCTCCAGAACATCACTTCACCTGAGATCATTTATCCCCAGGATGACTCAAGTATGGGACACATTCGTACAGCATTATGATGTCAACGTGATAAAGTCAGTTGATCAAATGAAAATGCTGGCCCACAGATGGCTCCAACTTCATCTTGTTCCCTACTTGTATGTTTCATAACACTAAAATGCTTTCAAATGAGATAATGTAGGTAACAGCTCTTAACTTGTCAATAAAGTTAGGAATCCTTAACTTATCAATAGCTTGTCAATAAAGTTAGGGATCCTTATCCTAACCTTGTCAAACCCTGTGTAATAAAAAACTACACCATGGCGACCTAATAAAAGCCGTCCAACTAAGTGTATGTCTATACACTAAAAAGGTAAGCACGGTCCCCACTCTAACCACAAACGCACATTCATACAAACCATTCTCACACCTTTATAGCTATGGCAGCTTACGTCCCAGATAACATATGTCCAAGGCTTGTCCGAAACGTTGTCATAAGCTTCTTTCTCCTATGTGCGGGTTATTTGTGTATTGTTCAGTCACGGTATTGTGTCTTTTTATTCTTTATGTCCCTTCATTACATGAATTAAACTGTGAAAAAAATATACACATACTTCACTGGCAATAGTCCGAATGGACGTCAAAAATACTGATGATGAAATGCAGAGAAATCTGTTGGCAACATACATCAATCTGAATGCATAGCGCTGTTCTGACGTCAACACATTCAAGAGACGACACATGTACATGCGTCTTAAAAATAAACCAAAAAAAATAAAATGAAAAACGTGTTATAGAATGGCTCCCAGGGTAATAATTATTTTGGTAAGTTCTCTCTCTCGTTTTTCTCACAACCGTTATTGAGGTTTTTTATTCAGTTCTAAACTTATTAATTGTATTAATGTTGTCATTTACTCTCACTAAAATTAATTTATTTGTAATGTTTTCTCGTGAAAAAAATTTCATTTTTTGGGATTTTCTCTTTGCTTTTATTATAATAATAATAATAATAATAACGATAAAATTATTATTATTAAAATTAACATTCTTATTATTATTTACTACTAATGATACTAAGAATAATTAATAATAAAAATAATACTAATAAAATTATTATTATTGTTTACTACTACTATCACTAATAATAACAATAATAATAGCAACAATAATAATAATGTAAAAATTTATATTAATCATCATAATGTTTAGTTTACATATTTTATTTCCACGAAGATTTCCACACCACAATTTTAGCAAGAAATTTTTCCTCCAGACTCGAAGGTTTGTTTATGTTCTCTCCAAGTTCCATATCCAGCGTAACTGCTTTAGTTACTTTAGTTGTAATCAAGTTACGTTTAGTACATATTCCTGTAGCCTTAGCCTGTTTGGTGTGGCGTTCTTGATGTTAATAACAGTGTACTGTTCGTGTTGTTTTGTTTATAGTAAGTATACAAAATTTGTATAATAGTTCATTATTTGTACTGGCATCTATGTACTAACTAAAAATAGTTGAAACGCTAATATTTTAATATATAACTATTGTATTAATATATATTGCATATACAATAGTATTATATATATATATATATATATATATATATTATATATATATATATTATATATATATATATATATATATATATATATATATATATATATATATATATATGTATATATAATATATATATATATATATATATATATATATATATATATATATATATATATATATATATATATATGTGTGTGTGTGTGTGTGTGTGTGTGTGTGTGTGTGTGTGTGTGGTCAATTAGCGAGTACTCCTGTCTAGGCTAGATATTTTTAGCTTTATTTATTCCTGTTTTCCGTTTATACATCTACGCCTTTCTAGAGAGTGCAGATTCAGGGCCCTCAGTCTATCCTCATAGGGAAAATTTCTGATACATGGGATCAACTTTGTCATCCTCCTTTATTCATTTTCCACTGAATTTATATCCATTCTGTAATACGATAACCAGAACTGTGCAGTATAATCTAAATGTTTCCTAACCAAAGATACATAATGTTGAAGACCAACCTGAGGGCTCCTATTATTTATGCTCCTTGATATGAAGCCAAGGATTCTGTTCGCTTTATTGCGAACACTTATGCACTGTTGTCTTGGTTTTAGATTACTGCTAACCAGAACTTGTCTAATCCTTTTCGCAATCAGTAATATTAAGATCTACATTGTTTAGTTTATATGTGTCATGGGTATTTTCTTGTCCAATGTTTAGAACTTTGCATTTGTTTATATTAAACTGCGTCTGCCACTTCTTCGACCATTGCATCAGTCTATTCAAATTTTCCTGGAGTGCTTTAATTTCCTCATTAGAATGAATTAGGCGATCTATTTTGGAGTTATCAGCAAACTTGCTTATGTCGCTATTTATTCCCTCATCTATGTCGTCGATATAAATTGTGAATCGTGACGCGCCCCCACTCTGATTTTTCACAATTGACGCAAACTCTCTGCTGCTTATCTGTCAACCGCGCCTTTACCCAGGAAAAAAATTCTCCTCCTATTCCGTGTGCCTTAATTTTCCTCAATAGCCTCTGGTGTGGAACTTTATCAAAACCCTTACTGAAGTCTTTATACACATTGTCATATTCATTACCATGATCTACCTCCTCTAATACGTTGGTGAAAAAAAAATGTTATTAAATTCATAAGAAAGGAATGCTTCTTTGTAAAACCGTGATGAAATTCATTAATAAATTTATGTCCTTCAAGATGGCTACGAATTGTCTCGGCAGTTATTAATTCCATAAATTTTCCCACTATGGAGGGAAGGCTTATTGGTCTATAGTTCAAAGCTAGAGACCTGTCACCTGCCTTGTACATAGGTATTACGTTTGCCATTTTCCACTTATCAGGCACTATGCCAGTTTGTAGTGATATGTTGAAAAGATTAGCCAAAGGTTTACTAAGCTCCTCTTTACATTCTGTTCGATTTTCATTTTTCTATTTGTCTGAAAAACCATGTCACTAGTTACCCTAATCGTGCATAGTTTATTATCGTCCTGTTTTACATAATTTATCCTTTCTGTATTTTCGCTAGTATCTTCCTGTGTAAAAAATGAGAGGAAATAAGAGTTAAAAATTTCACACATTTCCTTAACACTGTCAGTGATCTGATCTGAGGTACTTTTAAGTGGGCCTATATTGTCCCTAATTTTACTTCTATATACCTGAAAGAAACTTTTTGGTTAGTCTTTGAATCCCTTGCGACTTTAGCCTCATAATCTCTTTTAGCTTTTCTTATTCCATTTTTTATGTCTCTCTTTAATCGAATTTATTGATTTCTTAACTGTCCATCCCCTCTTTTGATACGCCTATATATGCCTCTCTTTTGACCAGTGAGATGTTTTAATCTATTATTTATTCATTTGGGATCATTTTTGGTTGATCTAAATTCCCTACTTGGAACAAATTGTCTGGGCAGCTAGAACTATGCTCTGAAAAACATCATATTGGCAACCATCATCACCTACCTGACCCATATTCATGAGGTCGTTCCAATTTAGCCCACCCACGAAATTTCTCAGTCCCATGAAATCGGCCAAGCGGAAGTCTGGGACAGAGACTTGATTGCAGTTATAAGTTATAGGGTTAGGTAAGCTTTCTAAGGTTCTTTTGGTACAAAATAATTTTTTCATTAACATAACTGAAAAATGTAGATGAATGGTTCAGAGAACCGACATGTTGATAAATTAGACACATGTGCAACTCTTGGGTATCTTTATTGAGGAAACGTTTCGCCACACAGTGGCTTCATCAGTCCATACAAAGGAGAATCTTGAAGAACAGGAGGAGAATGAGGTAATCAGTCCCTCAACCTTGAGTCGATGTGGTCAGTCCATCAATCTTGAATAGAATACGGCATACGTGCGGAGAAGGAGCTTATAAACCGTTGGTAGGAGAGGTGCAGCAGTTTATAAGCGGGTTATAAGCTCCTCCGCACGTATGCCGTATTCTATTCAAGATTGATGGACTGACCACATCGACTCAAGGTTGAGGGACTGATTACCTCATTCTCCTCCTGTTCTTCAAGATTCTCCTTTGTATGGACTGATGAAGCCACTGTGTGGCGAAACGTTTCCTCAATAAAGACACCCAAGAGTTGCACATGTGTCTAATTTATCATAACTGAAAAAATATATCTTTAAACGTATAAGAGAATATATATATGTATATATATATATATATATATATATATATATATATATATATATATATATATATACATATACATGTATACATATACATGTATACATACACAGCAGACACTTTCCGACGACATTTGAAGGGTCTGGTAAATATTGGTTGCCAAGAGCCGCTGTGACTAGAAGAGAAAGCAGTGGGAAGGTGAAGAGGAGGAGGAGCAGGAGGAGACGACGACGATGACGAATAGAAAAAAAATACAATAGTCCCAGAAATATATAAACGCTGGTAATTCATTTAAAAGAGTAAACAGTCATAGAGCTAAATAGGAGTGCTCATGCCTGTGAGTAGACTTAGTCTTTTGCAGGAGAGGTTCCGACTGGCTTCAGGCACACCAGACACTCCTTGCTGTGAAATAGGACAAGAGATGGCAGATTATATTTGCTACTGAGAGCACAACAGATGAGGATGATGGTCTCCGAAAATTAGAATCTTACTACTGGAGTGAGATTGACTGGAAGAGATTCTTATGTTATTGTGTTGAAATAACGATCAGGAATTCTTGTGAAACACGCAAATTTGAGATCCAGTAAACATGTACTGCTCACGCTTCACATGTACTGCTCACGCTTCACATGTACTGCTTACACTTCACGTACACTGCTCACACTTCACGTACACTGCTCACATTTCACGTACACTGCTCACACTTCAAGTACACTGCTTACACTTCACGTACACTGCTCACACTTCAAGTACACTGCTTACACTTCACGTACACTGCTCACACTTCACGTACACTGCTCACACTTCACGTACACTGCTCACACTTCACATACACTGCTCACACTTCACGTACACTGCTCACACTTCACGTACACTGCTCACACTTCACGTACACTGCTCACACTTCACGTACACTGCTCACACTTCACGTACACTGCTCACACTTCACGTACACTGCTCACACTTCACGTACGCTGCTCACACTTCACGTACACTGCTCACACTTCACGTACACTGCTCACACTTCACGTACACTGCTCACACTTCACGTACACTGCTCACACTTCACGTACACTGCTCACACTTCACGTACACTGCTCACACTTCACATACACTGCTCACACTTCACGTACACTGCTCACACTTGATGCTGATGAAAAGTTTCTGGTCCAAGTAAATGTAGTACTGAATCCCTCTTAGAATCAAACCTTATTACTTCTCATTAACGTGTCCCTACTTCTGTGGGTTTAGCGCTTCCCCATTAATGTAATGCATTCTAACACCATTACTTTTTGACAGCTGTGACCACAAAATTCTATACTAGAGAAGCTCTGTTTTACCTTGAGTATGCACCACTCTCTTGGTTGCCCTGCTCTCCATCCCTTCTTCATTTCATTTGCAAATTATGAGTAAAAGAAGACTGCGTGAATTGATTCATCTGGAGCCTCAGTCCGAGTAGTTGAATCTGACTGTTGTTTACTCTAAGACGGGCAGCTGTTTGAGGTTAGACTCTACCTTCCTTGATGACATCGCTCCAACAGCGAGCGTTCATTGACTTATTTGCGTTCTGAACACGTTTTCAAAGGAGACGTTCAGATATACAATGTGTGTGTGTGTGTGTGTGTGTGTGTGTGTGTGTGTGTGTGTGTGTGTGTGTGTGTGTGTGTGTGTGTGTGTGTACTCACCTAGTTGTACTCACCTAGTTGAGGTTGCGGGGGTCGAGTCCGAGCTCCTGGCCCCGCCTCTTCACTGATCGCTACTAGGTCACTCTCCCTGAGCCGTGAGCTTTATCATACCTCTGCTTAAAGCTATGTATGGATCCTGCCTCCACTACATCGCTTCCCAAACTATTCCACTTACTGACTACTCTGTGGCTGAAGAAATACTTCCTAACATCCCTGTGATTCATCTGTGTCTTCAGCTTCCAACTGTGTCCCCTTGTTACTGTGTCCAATCTCTGGAACATCCTGTCTTTGTCCACCTTGTCAATTCCTCTCAGTATTTTGTATGTCGTTATCATGTCCCCCCTATCTCTCCTGTCCTCCAGTGTCGTCAGGTTGATTTCCCTTAACCTCTCCTCGTAGGACATACCTCTTAGCTCTGGGACTAGTCTTGTTGCAAACCTTTGCACTTTCTCTAGTTTCTTCACGTGCTTGGCTAGGTGTGGGTTCCAAACTGGTGCCGCATACTCCAATATGGGCCTAACATACACGGTGTACAGGGTCCTGAATGATTCCTTATTAAGATGTCGGAATGCTGTTCTGAGGTTTGCTAGGCGCCCATATGCTGCAGCAGTTATTTGGTTGATGTGCGCTTCAGGAGATGTGCCTGGTGTTATACTCACCCCAAGATCTTTTTCCTTGAGTGAGGTTTGTAGTCTCTGACCCCCTAGACTGTACTCCGTCTGCGGCCTTCTTTGCCCTTCCCCAATCTTCATGACTTTGCACTTGGTGGGATTGAACTCCAGGAGCCAATTGCTGGACCAGGTCTGCAGCCTGTCCAGATCCCTTTGTAGTTCTGCCTGGTCTTCGATCGAGTGAATTCTTCTCATCAACTTCACGTCATCTGCAAACAGGGACACCTCAGAGTCTATTCCTTCCGTCATGTCGTTCACAAATACCAGAAACAGCACTGGTCCTAGGACTGACCCCTGCGGGACCCCGCTGGTCACAGGTGCCCACTCTGACACCTCGCCACGTACCATGACTCGCTGCTGTCTTCCTGACAAGTATTCCCTGATCCATTGTAGTGCCTTCCCTGTTATCCCTGCTTGGTCCTCCAGTTTTTGCACCAATCTCTTGTGTGGAACTGTGTCAAACGCCTTCTTGCAGTCCGAGAAAATGCAATCCACCCACCCCTCTTTCTCTTGTCTTACTGCTGTCACCATGTCATAGAACTCCAGTAGGTTTGTGACACAGGATTTCCCGTCCCTGAAACCATGTTGGCTGCTGTTGATGAGATCATTCCTTTCTAGGTGTTCCACCACTCTTCTCCTGATAATCTTCTCCATGATTTTGCATACTATACATGTCAGTGACACTGGTCTGTAGTTTAATGCTTCATGTCTGTCTCCTTTTTTAAAGATTGGGACTACATTTGCTGTCTTCCATGCCTCAGGCAATCTCCCTGTTTCGATAGATGTATTGAATATTGTTGTTAGGGGTACACATAGCGCCTCTGCTCCCTCTCTCAATACCCATGGGGAGATGTTATCTGGCCCCATTGCCTTTGAGGTATCTAGCTCACTCAGAAGCCTCTTCACTTCTTCCTCGGTTGTGTGCACTGTGTCCAGCACTTGGTGGTGTGCCCCACCTCTCCGTCTTTCTGGAGTCCCTTCTGTCTCCTCTGTGAACACTTCTTTGAATCTCTTGTTGAGTTCTTCACATACTTCACGGTCATTTCTTGTTGTCTCTCCTCCTTCCTTCCTTAGCCTGATTACCTGGTCCTTGACTGTTGTTTTCCTCCTGATGTGGCTGTACAACAGTTTCGGGTCAGATTTGGCTTTCGCTGCTATGTCATTTTCATATGTGTGTGTGTGTGTGTGTGTGTGTGTGTGTGTGTGTGTGTGTGTGTGTGTGTGTGTGTGTTCGTACATTCTCTGCCTCATTCACAAGACGTACAGAAACTCTCACACCCTCTCCCCTTCCCACCAAAAATCTTCCAATACATCGAGGGTTCATAAAAGGGAAAGACACGCAGCACACAAATTCACCACCGTGTTTCCAATACCTGAAGGAGTACATAGAGAGGGAGACACGGAAAAAGAATGAGAGAGAGAGAGAGAGAGAGAGAGAGAGAGAGAATTCATGCGTGTCAAACCATACCACGGGCGGGATTGAACCCGCGGTCAGAGAGTCTCAAAACTCCAGACCGTCGCGTTAACCACTGGACCAGCTAGCCACAATAAGATTCGTCCAACTAGGTATAGTTGGACGAATCTTATTGTGGCTAGCTGGTCCAGTGGCTAACGCGACGGTCTGGAGTTTTGAGATTCTGACCGCGGGTTCAATCCCGCCCGTGGTATGGTTTGTTTGCAATCGTGTCATTACGATTTCGTGAGTCATTCATGCGTTTGTTACATGTGTCAAAAGCACTTCTTGATCGACATTGCCCTTTTATTTTTTTTTTTATTTTTTTTTTTTTTTGTGTGTGTGTGTGTGTGTGCTTTGTATATTTACTTCCGCTTCCATAAGAGTCAACTAAAAGCATTTTTTTTCTCATCGTCCCTGCCAGTGGACTGTGTTGAACCATCGTGTGGTGGGCGTGGCTGGTGCGTGGAGGGTCGCTGTGTGTGCCGGGCCGGCTGGACCGGCAATAACTGCTCTACGGTGGACCACAAGGTGTTCACTTGTCTCCCAGACTGCTCCGGTCATGGCCATTACGACCTCCACACCTCCGCCTGTGTCTGTGACACCTTTTGGACGGGCCCGGATTGTGAGGAAGGTTAGTTTCTTTGATTATACTTTGTGATAGTTAACTCTCATTTTTAAACTAAGATCACTGCTTCTTCTTATTAATCATGCAAAACAACTACAGGGGAAGTTGAATGATATCTCTAAGCCTTTCATGTTGCAGTCAACACTTTATCAGGAGCTTGCAGTTTTGCAGGAGTAGAGAGCCCAGGTAGGTTTGTTTATGGGAACGGCAGATGTTCCCATCAACACCTCGATGTTACTGTGTCAGAGAAGCCTCATAGCATTAATGTTATCCGACACATTGATGGGAAAAAGACACGTGTATAACATAAGGGTATCTTCATTCTGAAGACGTTTCTCTAACAACTGACTTTATCAGTTTTGTGGCCTGAGGTTAAAAGCTCTCATGATTTAAATTAATCACAATATTCGGAATTTGTTTGAGGTGTATACTTAAAATTAACTTATCTTAGAAGCCTAAAGGAATCTGCATGGCAAAGAAAAAAAATATGATTTAGACTTAAAGAAGTATGATGCATCGTTAGTGTTTCAAAATTGGTCAGTGTGAAACCATTTCTAAGTGAAACTAGAAAATTGGTGCTTATAAAGCATATTAAAAATTCGAACCTTCCTATTGGTAAGATACATTGGCAGTGAAAGTGTGAAGCCGATACGAAGAAGCATTCCCGGGTTATTACAGGGAAACAGTTATCAAATCTTGTTCAGTGAAATTGGAAAAAATGGCACCTACATAGCCCAAAACTAATTTGAATGTTCATTTTTTTTGGGGGGGGCGGTAGGGGGGTTAGACATGTCAGCTATGTAAATTTAAAGCCGTACAAAAGTGGCATTCTCAACTTATTGCGCGGAAAATAAAGTTAACGGACGGGAGGGGAGGAACAGTCTCTCTTCCATGCTATCACATGCCATCACATGCCATCACATGCCATCACATGCCATCACATGCCATCACATGCCATCACATGCTATCACATGCCATCACCTGCCATCACATGCCATTACCTACCATTACCTACCATCACCTGCCATTACCTACCATCACCTGCCATCACCTGCCATTACCTTCCATCACCTGCCATCGTCCACACTTTCCCGATTCCTGTAGGGAAAAAACATATCCATGGCCAAAGTATTTGGCCATGAACCGCTGTAAACAACAGATTTTATTTATCCTGCCGATTTGCACATATTTAGCCCAACAACAACCTGCAGCGAATCCAACTCACCACAACTCGGTGAGGACAACTAGGTGAGCACAAACACATTTATAATCAATAAAGAATGTGCCCCTTCCCCCTATTTTATTTGACCAGATAAAACTATTTTTATGGACAAAACACAAAATAAAAAGGGATCACTATCACCCATTTTTTCAATTTACCTCAAATTCATCGTAAATTGAAATTTTAATCTCGTAGCGTTTGAGTCAGGTCATGTGCTGTAAAAATGTCAATAAAAACGTTTTAAGCTTAAATAAATTTGGTTCCATTTGACAGATAACTGAGTCAAGGATGGACAAACATTGTACCTTTGATGCTTCGTAACAACACAGAGGCTGGGGTAAGGCTGCCTTGGCTGGGGTATATCGGGATATAGTTTACTTCAGCACTGTACAGCGAGGTATACTGCTTTGGTGTATATCATATTCGCGACTCATCCGACAGTATATCCTGGGAAAACTTCGTTAATTTTCAAACGCGATTGCCAAAGTAAACTTCTTAATTCTCTCTAAACTTGCCAATTTTCTTTTCTATTAAAGTTGTGATGCGTTAGGTTAGGGTATATTAGGTTTGATTAAGTAAAAGATTAGGTTAAATATGGATAGGTTACTTTACGTTACAGTAGGTGAGGGATAAGTTAGAATAAGTTAGGTTAAGCTAAAATAAGCTTGGTTAAATTAGCAATGGTTAGGTTAGGATAACTTAGATTAGATTATTATGAGATAC
The DNA here is from genome assembly GCF_038502225.1 of Cherax quadricarinatus. Lineage (NCBI taxonomy): Eukaryota > Metazoa > Arthropoda > Malacostraca > Decapoda > Parastacidae > Cherax > Cherax quadricarinatus. Next base: position 25,608,875 of record NC_091305.1, read on the forward strand.
ATGCACCTGTTAAAATGTATATTTTATTACAAATAACGTTATAAAAATGTGTGCAAGACGTCTGACGAGGTGGTGGCTGGACAGCACCAGGAAACTCATGTCTCCAAGCACATCACCTGCAGGCACATCATCTACAAATACTTCATCTACAGGCACATCACTAGTAGGCATATCTACAAGCATATCACCTGCAGGCACATCCTCAAGCACATCATCCACATCACCTGCAGGCACAGCCTCAAACACATCACCTGCAGGCACATCTACAGACACATCACCTGCAGGCGCATCATCTACAAGCACATCATCCACAAGCACGTCACCTGCAGGCACATCACTTGAGGTGCTAGAACGGGTAGCATCTGTGGGTAGAGTAGGAAACAACTTTCTCTCTCGGTATCAGGAGACGGAACATCGAGTCTGCACCATTCCTTGCAACGAATAGCCCACAGGGCTTTAGCGGAACATGTAAACTATGATAAAGTTGTGGTGTACTAGGGTATAAACAGGGTATGAATATGGAATACGTAAGATAAGTCACAATGATCGCCTGTCAATGAGCAGACAGCAGAATGAACGGGGGTTAACCCGGGCCAGACTGGGGATACAAAACTCCCATAGCAGATTCTGTTCATGGTTGAGAGCTAGGGTCAAATAGGCAGTACAACACCTTGGTGCAGAGGAGGCATTCAGGCTTGCTCTAAGGGCAGATATAATTTCTTAATCAAGAACCCCTCATGTGGAGGAGTGTTTTTTTCTTGTTATACGATACATCGCCCTTTAAAAGGGCGAAATGTGTCTTCTGTGTGATAAAAGATGGTTTTGGCTGGGTTGTGTGTGTCTAGGGCTTGATGCAGTGGCGTGGTGGTTGATATCTGACTGGAGGTCAGACTGGGTGAGATTGTTTGGAATGATGGAGGTGTGTCACTGGGGAGGGCTAGGTAAGTCCTGGAGAGGGCCAGGTGAATCCTGGGGAGGGCTAGGTGAGTCATGGGGATAAGGAGGTCAGTTATCGGGGAGAGATGAGAGTGAGTTTTTGGGGAAAAGGAAAGTGAATCCTGGGGATGGGGAGGGTGAGTCCCGGAGAACAGGAAGGCGAGTTCTAGGAGAGGGGAGAGTGAGTCCCGGGGGGCAGGTGGATGAGTTTTGGGGGTGGGGAGAGTGAGTCCTGGGAAGCAGGTAGGATTGTCCTGGGGGAGGGAGGGATGCCTGAAAATAAAACTGATTTTATTAAAACGACGGAAGACTGGAAAGAATTTCTGGAATGCAAATATCAGGAGGAATGCTGGTTGGTGTATGATGGATGGAGTTTGGATATGGAGAAAGCCGATATTCACACACACACACACACGCACACACACACACACACACACACACACACACACACACACAAACACACACACACACACACACACACACACACACACACACACACACACACACATACACTACTCTCCGGTTGAATCTTACTGGTTCAGTGTTTCTGTGTGTGTGTAATACACACACACACACACGTCATGAAGATCGGATAAAGGCAAAGAAGACTGCAGACAGAGTATAGGCTAGGTGGCCAAAGACCGCAAACCTCGCTCAAGGAGGCAGATCTTGGGGTGAGTATAATACCAAGCACGTCTCCGGAAGCACATATCAACCAGATAACTGCTGCAGCATATTGGTGCCTGGCAAACCTGAGAACAGTGTTCTGATACCTTAGTAAGGAATCGTTGAAGACACTGTACACTGTGTACGTCAGGCCCATACTGGAGTATGCAGCACCTGTTTAGAACCCACACTTGATCAAGCACGTCAAGAAATTAGAGAAAGTGCAAAGGTTTGTGACAGGGTAGTTCCAGAGCTAAGAGAATGTCCTACGAAGAAAGGTTAAGGGAAATCGGTCTGACGACACTGGAGGACAGGAGGGTTAGGTGAGACACGATAATGACATACAAAATACTGCGTGGAATAGACAAGGTGGACAGAGACAGGATGTTCCAGAGAGGGGACACAGAAACAAGGGGTCACAATTGGAAGTTGAAGACCCAGATGAGTCAAAGGGAAGTTAGGAAATATTTCTTCAGTCATAGAGTAGTCAGGAAGTGGAATAGCCTAGCAAGTGATGTAGTGGAGGCAGGAACCATACATAGCTTTAAGATGAGGTATGATAAAGCTCATGGAGCAGGGAGAGAGAGGACCTAATAGCACTCAGTGAAGAGGTGGGGCCAGGAACTGAGTCTTGACCCCTGCAACCACAATTAGGTGAATTAGGTGAGTACACACAGAGAGCTAAGGGGTAGTGTCCCTGTTTGCAGATGACGTGAAATTGATGAGAAGAATTCATTCGATCGAAGACCAGGCAGAACTACAAAGGGATCTGGACAGGTTACAGACCTGGTCCAGCAATTGGCTCCTGGAGTTTAACCCCACCAAGTACAAAGTCATAAAGATTGGGGAAGGGCAAAGAAGACCGCAGACGGAATACAGTCTAGGGGGCCAGAGACTACAAACCTCACTCAAGGAAAAAGATCTTGGGGTGAGTATAACACCAGGCACATCTCCTGAAGCGCACAACAACCAAGTAACTGCTGCAGCATATGGGCGCCTAGGAAACCTCAGAACAGCATTCCGACATCTTAATGAGGAATCGTTCAGGACCCTGCACACCGTGTACGTTAGGCCCATATTGGAGTATGCGGCACCAGTTTGGAACCCACACCTAGCCAAGCACGTAAAGAAACTAGAGAAAGTGCAAAGGTTTGCAACAAGACTAGTCCCAGAGCTAAGGGGTATGTCCTACGAGGAGAGGTTAACGGAAATCAACCTGACGACACTGGATGACAGGAGAGATAGGGGGAACATAATAACGACATGCAAAATACTGAGAGGAATTGACAAGGTGGACAAAGACAGGATGTTCCAGAGACTGGACACAGCAACAAGGGGGTACAGTTGGAAGTTGAAGACACAGATGAATCACAGGGATGTTAGGAAGTATTTCTTCAGCCACAGAGTAGTCAGTAAGTGGAATAGTTTGGGAAGCGATGTAGTGGAGGCAGGATACATACATAACTTTAAGCAGAGGTATGATAAAGCTCACCGTTCAGGGAGAGTGACCTAGTAGCGACCAATGAAGAGGCGGGGCCAGGAGCTCGGACTCGACCCCTGCAACCTCAACTAGGTGAGTACAACTAGGTGAGTACACACGCACACACACACACACACACACCACACACACACATACACACATACACATACACACATACACATACACACATACACATACACATACATAAAACAGGCCTAGTGTCTAATCGACATGTGCCTAGAACAAAATGGTAACTAACACACACATCTTTAAGTTTTATTCGTATTCTGGTAATTGTTTTCCATTTTATGTCTGCCACTGTGTGTATCTTCGTCATTGTTGTCATATCTCTCGTAATTCGTCTATCTTTTATAAAGTCGTCGTAGCCTCTTTTTGTAGGCAAACACATGTATCTCTGGATACATTTCGGAATCTAGTGTCTTTCAGGACTTGGCGAGATGTTGGCTCTCTGCTGGGAATCGTTCTCTGGGAGGTCTGAGGAGGCATGTTACTTTGGCTCTATAGTTGGATGGTTTTTGTATTTGTTGATTGTTTGGTTATTTGGTTGGTTGGAGGTTGGGATAGTGTGTTGGTTGATTGTTATGGTGATTTGGTTTGTGGAAGGGTAGGTTGGTGAGTTGCTTGGTTGGTTGATCGATTTTCTGGCTGGTTGTTTGGTTGCATCAAATCACATGTGGCAACTGATGAAGTTGCCACAGTCATACCACCAGTGGTGCCTCAGCTTTTGTTGCCTCTGTTCCCCAGCTCTCCTGATCACTCTGGCCAAAACCATACCAATGGTCCCTACCATACCAATGGTCCCTGCCATACCAATGGTCCCTGTCATACCAATGGTCCCTGCCATGGCTGCCTCAAATATATTAATCAGAAATTGCACTAGATGTAAAAATCAGACTCTTGCCTAAACCAATGAAGTCTGCTACACGAAAATCTACAGATCGCTATTTCTACTAGAACCACTAGCTAGGATCAGTCTCTTGCCAATACACGGAAAATCTGCAATACAGCAAACTGTACACTCAAAGCTCTACAAAACACACCAGGCAAGCTGTTCAAGTCAACCATAACCTGTAGACTTAGAAGTTACCATGAAGAAGTAATACCAAACAGTAGATAACAAGGGTCAGAAGAACCAGAGGTTCGCTTACGGGTGTTGCTCTAGTACAGAAACTGCCCTCTATATACATATATATAATCAATGGCTCACATTCACCTGCCGTCCTAGCATAGAAACTACTTCTGCTATGCAACGTTTGATTAAAGTATTGTTAGGTATTTTATTAAAGATAAAATTTCCTTTAATCTGGTACTTAACGATAAAAAAAAATAGATGTCAGCAAGATTTATTCCAGTACTGGGTTTGCAGTCTTAAAACCTCCTAATTATAAGAATATAGGCTTTCAAGTAGATCCATATCCAGGCTTATGTTCTTATACAGTGGTAGTGACTCCAGACCCAAGACTGCATCGACCAGTAATTGACAATGCTGGTTTCTGCACAAAGAGTGGGTAATTTGGGCAATTTATGCCCCATTTTTTAGGGGCTTAGCATCTAACTTTTTCTTCCCTCTAGTCTCTAACCCTTCCCCATCCTTTCCTATCCCACCCTACCTCACTTCCTTTCCTATGCCTTCAACACTGTCAACCTCAGCTTGGATGACTTTTCCTCCTCGCTTGCCAATGGCGGCCAAAGCGAACACACTCGTAAACACCTCAGCCGATCTCACATTCGCTGAATTGAATCGCGCTCTCCCTTTTTCCTTTCCTTCCCACTCCGGCAGCTTTACCTCGACTTTCTCGCTTCAGTCGAAGGTCGTTCAGAAATATGTTTGTTGCAAGCACTGCCCTTGGGACCCGCCTCTCTCCTCTACCTGTTTCCTCTGTTCGCACATATATCCATAGAAGTTAGGCGTCCCAGAGGTTTATTTATTCTGTCTTCGTTAGTACTTTTTCGTATGTCTCTCAGATCTCGTTTTGTGTATCAAGACTTCATTTTTGTCTCTCAAGCCTGTTTCTGTTTCCCAATTTTGTTTCTGTCTCTTAAATCTCTTTCTTTTCTGTCTCTATCTACACATATTTATGCTTTATCATTATTTCTGATACAAGTTTATCTCTCAGGACAGTGGATAGCATCACAAGCTAATTTGGATCATTCCCAAGAGAGTAATATCCAACTTAAATAAATGTCAAGAGCAAAACTCCAGTGACAGATAGTAGCACTGTCAACCTTGTTTGACCTGCCTCTCTCCTGCCCCAGTTTGGACCGTGATAAGAACAGGGTTAACGTGTCTTTATAATCAGAGAGAGAGAGACAGAAAAAGAGAGAGACAGAGGGTACTGACAAGTGTCATCCACATTCGATTGTCTCTCGGGACTGACAACATCACTGTACCAACATCTACTTGGGACCGAGTGACACCTGCTCCGAACCAACATTATCTTGCGAGAGACAAACACTAAGGATCAACCTAGGGATCAACATCCACTCGGGACCGACATCCTATCAGAACCGACGGCCACTCTCAGCCAGTAGCCCGACGAATCAGCAAGAATTTTTGTACCCCTTTCCCAAGCTTGGGTTTGTTTGCCCCTCCGCCTAGTTGTCCATCTTGTTAGTACTCCAGCCGAGCTTATGCTCTGTAGGCTTGTTTACCCCTAAGGTCTATTCTTCGTGTGACTTACTGTCTCAAGATTTCCTTTCCTTAACACCTTTTCATCAGATGTTTGCCAGATCAGATATTTTCCTGGGCTGTGTTCGCTGTTATGTCAGCTGACTCTTGGATCTGTTATCCATTGCTAGTGTTCACTAACAGGGTGATAACCCTCTGGGGTGCTTGTTCACTGTTGGGGCGTTCAGTATTGGGGTGTTAACATTTGGGGTGTTCACCACTGTGAGTATTCCTTAATAAAGCTGTTCACCGTCGGGAATTGTCATCACCGAGGTTGTTCACCGCCGTTGTGTTTACTTTCCGAAGTATTCACTGTTGGGTATTGAGAAAGACACTGCAGTGCTGCTTCACTGTAAACATGATATCTTTCTCACTATATTTCAGCTCAGGCCATCGTTCATCCACCCTCGTCTATCCACCATGTCCATCCACCCCCGTCTATCCGTCTACCCGTCGGGTGCTCTTACCGTTGATTTGTCCCTACGATTTGTCCCTCCCGTCAAATCATATTCCCTCTCCCTGTTAACTCTGGAAATGTGTTCTCCATCGGGGAGTTTCCTTGGCGTCAGAACTTAGTTCCCCGTAATTCATCTCTTCCCTCGGGACCTTTTACCCCATCGGGCTTGTCTTGTTCTCTTAGTCTCTTGAATATTCAACTTTTCATTCAAAAACTTTTCCAGCCCGAGGATTTTTTCCTTTTCTCTCTCTCTCTCTCTCTCTCTCTCTCTCTCTCTCTCTCTCTCTCTCTCTCTCTATCTTCCTTTCCTTCCTCTCTCTGTCTCTCTCACTGTCTGTCTGTCTGTCTCTCTCTCTCTCTCTCTCTCTCTCTCTCTCTCTATATATATATATATATATATATATATATATATATATATATATATATATATATATATATATATATATATGTATATATATATATATATATATATATATATATATATATATATATATATATATATATATATATATATATATTATATATATATATATATATTATGCGCAAAGTTGTGTACATTTTTTTTTATTTTTTTGTTGGGGGGGGGTACTTTTTGCGTGTATTTGTATGTTTTTAAGAAGGTAAAATGCTGAGAATTATTCGCTTCTGGTATGAAGTTTGGCCATTAAGGATCTCGCGAGGAATTATTACATGTGTTATAGCAGGTGAACACTGTGTGTGTGTTATACCGGTGAACACTGTGTGTGTGTGTTATAGCAGGTGAACAGTGTGTGTGTGTTATAGCAGGTGAACACTGTGTGTACTCACCTAGTTGTACTCACCTAGTTGAGGTTGCAGGGGTCGAGTCCGAGCTCCTGGCCCCGCCTCTTCACTGATCGCTACTAGGTCACTCTCCCTGAACCGTGAGCTTTATCATACCTCTGCTTAAAGCTACATCGCTTCCCAAACTATTCCACTTACTGAGTACTCTGTGGCTGAAGAAATACTTCCTAACATCCCTGTGATTCATCTGTGTCTTCAACTTCCAACTGTGTCCCCTTGTTACTGTGTCCAATCTCTGGAACATCCTGTCTTTGTCCACCTTGTCAATTCCTCTCAGTATTTTGTATGTCGTTATCATGTCCCCCCTATCTCTCCTGTCCTCCAGTGTCGTCAGGTTGATTTCCCTTAACCTCTCCTCGTAGGACTTACCTTTTAGCTCTGGGACTAGTCTTGTTGCAAACCTTTGCACTTTCTCTAGTTTCTTTACGTGCTTGGCCAGGTGTGGGTTCCAAACTGGTGCCGCATACTCCAATATGGGCCTAACGTACACGGTGTACAGGGTCCTGAACGATTCCTTATTAAGATGTCGGAATGCTGTTCTGAGGTTTGCTAGGCGCCCATATGCTGCAGCAGTTATTCGGTTGATGTGCGCTTCAGGAGATGTGCCTGGTGTTATACTCACCCCAATATCTTTTTCCTTGAGTGAGGTTTGTAGTCTCTGGCCCCCCTAGACTGTACTCCGTCTGCGGTCTTTTTTGCCCTTCCCCAATCTTCATGACTTTGCACTTGGTGGGATTGAACTCCAGTAGCCAATTACTGGACCAGATCTCCAGCCTGTCCAGATCCCTTTGTAGTTCTGCCTGGTCTTCGATCGAATGAATTCTTCTCATCAACTTCACGTCATCTGCAAACAGGGACACTTCGGATTCTATTCCTTCCGTTATGTCGTTCACAAATACCAGAAACAGCACTGGTCCTAGGACTGACCCCTGTGGGACCCCACTGGTCACAGATGCCCAGTCTGACACCTCTCCACGTACCATGACTCGCTGCTCTCTTCCTGACAAGTATTCCCTGATCCATTGTAGTGCCTTCCCTGTTATCCCTGCTTGGTCCTCCAGTTTTTACACTAATCTCTTGTGTGGAACTGTGTCAAACGCCTTCTTGCAGTCCAGGTGTTATACCAGGTGAACACTGTGTGTGTTATAGCAGGTGAACAGTGTGTGTGTGTTATAGCAGGGGAACACTGTGTTATAGCAGGTGAACACTGTGTTATAGCAGGTAAACACTGTGTGTGTGTTATACCAGGTGAACACTGTGTGTGTGTTATAGCAGGTGAACAGTGTGTGTGTTATACCAGGTGAACACTGTGTGTGTGTGTTATAGCAGGTGAACAGTGTGTGTGTGTTATAGCAGGGGAACACTGTGTTATAGCAGGTGAACACTGTGTTATAGCAGGTGAACACTGTGTTATAGCAGGTGAACACTGTGTGTGTGTTATACCAGGTGAACACTGTGTGTGTGTTATAGCAGGTGAACAGTGTGTGTGTGTGTGTGTTATAGCAGGTGAACACTGTGTGTGTTATACCAGGTGAACACTGTGTGTGTGTTATAGCAGGGGAACACTGTGTGATAGCAGGAGGTGAACATTATGTGTGTGTTACAGCAGGTGAACCCTGTGTGTGATAGCAGGTGAACACTGTGTGTTATAGCAGGTGAACACTGTGTGTGTGTTATAGCAGGTGAACACTGTGTGTGTGTTTTAGTAGGCGAACATTGTGTGCTATAGCAGGTGAACACTGTGTGTGTCTTATAGCAGGTGAACGATGTGTGTGTGTTATAGCAGGTGAACACTATGTGTGTGTTATAGCAGGTGAACACTGTGCGTGTGTTATAGCAGGAAAACACTGTGTGTGTTATAGCAGGTGAACACTGTGTGTATCTTAGAGCAGTTGAACACTGTGTGTGTCTTAAAGCGGTGAACACTGTGTGTGTGTGTTATAGCAGGTGAACACTGTGTGTGTGTTATAGCAAATGAACACTGTGTGTGAGTTATAGCAGGTGAACACTGTGTGTGTGTGTTACAGCAGATGAACACTGTGTTACAACAGGTTGAACACTGTGTCACAGCAGGTGAACACTTTCTGTGTTATAGCAGGTGAACACTGTGTGTGTTATAGCAGGTGAACACTATGTGTGTGTTATAGCAGGTGAACACTATGTTACAGCAGGTGAACACTGAGTGTGTTACAACAGGTTGAACACTGTTGCACCAGGTGAACACTGAGTGTGTTACAACAGGTTGAACACTGTTACAGCAGGCGAGCACTCGGTGTGTTACAGCAGGTGAACACTGAGTGTGTTAGAAGAGGTTGAACACTGTGTTACAGCAGGTGAACACTGAGTGTGTTACAGCAGGTGAAAACTGTGTGTGTTACAGCAGGTGAACACTGAGTGTGTTACAGCAGGTGAACACTGAGTGTGTTACAGCAGGTGAACACTGAGTGTGTTACAGGAGGTGAACACTGAGTGTGTTACAGCAGGTGAACACTGAGTGTGTTACACCAAGTGAACACTGTGTGTCTTACAGCAGGTGAACACTGAGTGTGTTACAGCAGGTGAACACTAAGTGTGTTACAGCAGGTGAACACTGTGTGTGTTACAGTAGGTGAACACTAAGTGTGTTACAACAGGTGAACACTGAGTGTGTTAGAGCAAGTGAACACTGTGTTACAGCAGGTGAACACTGTGTTAAGCAGGTGAACACTGTGTTACAGCAGGTGAACACTGAGTGTGTTACAGCAGGTGAACACTGAATGTGTTACAGCAGGTGAACACTGTGTTACAGCAGGTGAACACTGAGTGTATTACAGCAGGTGAACACTGAATGTGTTACAGCAGGTGAACACTGTGTGTGTTACAGCAGGTGAACACTGAGTGTGTTACAACAGGTGAACACTGTGTGTGTTGCAGCAGGTGAACACTGAGTGTGTTACAACAGGTGAACACTGAGTGTGTTACAGCAGGTGAACACTGTGTGTGTTACAACAGGTGAACACTGAGTGTGTTACAACAGGTGAACACTGAGTGTGTTACAGCAGGTGAACACTTAAAGTGTTACAGCAGATGAACACTGTGTGTGTTACAGCAGGTGAACAATGAGTGTGTTACAGCAGGTGAACACTGAGTGTGTTACAACAAGTGAACACTGAGTGTGTTGCAACAGGTGAACACTGAGTGTGTTACAGCAGGTGAAGACTGAGTGTGTTACAGCAGGTGAACACTGAGTGTTACAACAGGTGAACACTGAGTGTGTTACAACAGGTGAACACTGAGTGTGTTACAGCAGGTGAACACTGAGTGTGTTACAACAGGTGAACACTGAGTGTGTTACAGCAGGTGAACACTGAGTGTGTTACAGCAGGTGAACACTGAGTGTTACAACAGGTGAACACTGAGTGTGTTACAGCAGGTGAACACTGAGTGTGTTACAGCAGGTGAAAAATGTGTGTGTTACAGCAGGCTGAGTGTGTTACAACAGTTGAACACTGAGTGTGTTACAGCAGGTGAACACTGAGTGTGTTACAGCAGGTGAACACTGAGTGTGTTACAGCAGGTGAACACTGAGTGTGTTACAACAGTTGAACACTGAGTGTGTTACAGCAGGTGAAGACTGAGTGTGCTACAGCAGGTGAATACTGAGTGTGTTACAGCAGGCGAACACTGAGTGTGTTACAGCAGGCGAACACTGAGTGTGTTACAGCAGGTGAACACTGAGTGTGTTACAGCAGGTGAACACTGAGTGTGTTACAGCAGGTGAACACTGAGTGTGTTACAGCAGGTGAACACTGAGTGTGTTACAGCAGGTGAACACTGAGTGTGTTACAGCAGGTGAACACTGAGTGTGTTACAGCAGGTGAACACTGAGTGTGTTACAGCAGGTGAACACTGAGTGTGTTACAGCAGGTGAACACTGAGTGTGTTACAGCAGGTGAACACTGAGTGTGTTACAGCAGGTGAACACTGAGTGTGTTACAGCAGGTGAACACTGAGTGTGTTACAGCAGGTGAACACTGAGTGTGTTACAGCAGGTGAACACTGAGTGTGTTACAGCAGGCGAACACTGAGTGTGTTACAGCAGGTGAACACTGAGTGTGTTACAGCAGGTGAACACTGTGTTACAGCAGGTGAACACTGAGTGTGTTACAGCAGGTGAACACTGAGTGTGTTACAGCAGGTGAACACTGAGTGTGTTACAGCAGGTGAACACTGAGTGTGTTACAGCAGGTGAACACTGAGTGTGTTACAGCAGGTGAACACTGAGTGTGTTACAGCAGGCGAACACTGAGTGTGTTACAGCAGGTGAACACTGAGTGTGTTACAGCAGGTGAACACTGAGTGTGTTACAACAGTTGAACACTGAGTGTGTTACAGCAGGTGAACACTGAGTGTGTTACAGCAGGTGAACACTGAGTGTGTTACAGCAGGTGAACACTGAGTGTGTTACAGCAGGTGAACACTGAGTGTGTTACAGCAGGCGAACACTGAGTGTGTTACAGCAGGTGAACACTGAGTGTGTTACAGCAGGTGAACACTGAGTGTGTTACAGCAGGCGAACACTGAGTGTGTTACAGCAGGCGAGCACTGAGTGTGTTACAGCAGGCGAGCACTGAGTGTGTTACAGCAGGCGAACACTGAGTGTGTTACAGCAGGTGAACACTGAGTGTGTTACAGCAGGTGAACACTGAGTGTGTTACAGCAGGTGAACACTGAGTGTGTTACAGCAGGTGAACACTGAGTGTGTTACAGCAGGTGAACACTGAGTGTGTTACAGCAGGTGAACACTGAGTGTGTTACAGCAGGTGAACACTGAGTGTGTTACAGCAGGTGAACACTGAGTGTGTTACAGCAGGTGAAAAATGTGTGTGTTACAGCAGGTGAACACTGAGTGTGTTACAACAGTTGAACACTGAGTGTGTTACAGCAGGTGAAGACTGAGTGTGCTACAGCAGGTGAATACTGAGTGTGTTAGAGCAGGCGAACACTGAGTGTGTTACAGCAGGCGAACACTGAGTGTGTTACAGCAGGTGAACACTGAGTGTGTTACAGCAGGTGAACACTGAGTGTGTTACAGCAGGTGAACACTGAGTGTGTTACAGCAGGTGAACACTGAGTGTGTTACAGCAGGTGAACACTGAGTGTGTTACAGCAGGTGAACACTGAGTGTGTTGACCACTTCTGAGTGTATTTTCATGTTGTTTTGAGTCTGTTCATCCTTCTTTTCCACTCTCCTCCTTTCCCATAACTTCTCCGCTACTCTCCTTTCTTCTTATCTAATTCCTCTCTTCCTCATATCTTTCTACTTTTACTCATGTCATTCTCCTAGTCTCCTTCGCCTCCCTTCTCACCTCCGCTATTCCTCTCTCACTTTATCTCGTCTCTCCTCTATTTTTCCCTCTATCTTGTCTCATTTCTATTTCTCTCACTTCATCTCTCACTTCCACCATTTATCTTTTTTTTTCTTCTTTTTTTTACACAGGGTTTGACAAGGTTAAGGATCCCTAGCTTTATTGACAAGCTATTTACAGGTTAAGGATTCCTAACTTTATTGGCAAGCTAAGATCTGTTACCTACATCTGCTCATTTGAAAGCATTTTTATTGTTATGAAACATACAAGTATGGAACAGGATGTAGTTGGAGCCATCTGTGGGCCAGCATTTTCATCTGATCAACTGACTTTATCTCGTTGACATCATAATGCTGTACGAATGTGTTCCAGACTCGAGTCATCCTGGGAATAAATGATCTCAGATGAAGTGATGTTCTGGAGAAGGGTACAGCCAGAGTGAGGTTGTTGCTTTCTGCCCGTCTTGTGGTATAGAAACTTGCTTCACGCTGTCCTCGAAGTGGATCCAAGTGTGGGACTTTTACAATATTGGCCTTGTACATAACAGTAAGGCCACCCACATCCCTACTGTGTTGAAGGCTCTGCTGAAATGACAGATCTATCCAGGATTGGTCCAGGCGAGAGATGAGAAGTCTTGCTCTGTTCTCTGCTCTGTCAAGCAGTCGCAGATGAGAAGGGGGGCAGGCGAACCAAGAAAGTGGAGCATACTTAAGGTGTGAGCGTACTTGTGCCTCGTACAAAATCTTGCAACTCCTGCTGTCAAGCAGATGCGAGATATGGCGAAGTGCTGTAAGCTTCCTGGCTGCCTTGTTTGCAAGATTTACAACGTGGTTTTTCATGGTCAGTTTGGAGTCAAATTTCACCCCAAGGATATCAACTTCTTTCCCAGGTGCCAACACCCTCCCATTCATCCTTACTACTGCACCGGCATTACCATCTTGGTGCCTAGAGATCATCATCATTTGTGTTTTCTCAGGTGCAAATGTTACTTGCCATCTATTTCCCCAAGCTGATATAGCTCTGAGCTGGTGATTGATGTAGCTTAGAGCAGCTGACATTTCTTTTCTTGGATAAGTGAATGTCATTGTACAGTCATCTGCATATGCATGGGATTCTGGGATGAGATGAAGATCATTGAAGTAGACATTCCATAACATTGGTCCCAGAACACTTCCTTGTGGAACACTTGCCCCGATAGGATGTCTTGCTGATTCTGTTTCATTGAGAACTGCCCTTAGAGATCTACCATGAAGGTAATCACTGAGGAGACATAGGGTAGAGCCTGCAATTCCCAGAGCTTGCATTTTTACTAAGAGGCCCTGGTGCCACACCCGGTCGAAAGCACCAGCAATGTCCAGTCCTTTTATGCCTCGCTTCCCCCCTCTTCCCCTTCATACCTTGTTTCTCCTCTTCCCCCTCTTTTCCCTCTTCCGAGCTTTTCCTCTCTTAGCGAGTAGGGTATCATCAGCTGGTGGTGTTGTTCTTCAGCTTACCCTCAAGTTAGTGTTGTGCTGTAGCTGCTGCCCCTCAAGTGACACACATAAGCCGCCCGGCTCACTACTCCTCGCCCTGGGGTCTTTGACGCGCGTATGAACTGACGCGGCTTTTTGACGCACATGTAAACTGACGCAGAAAGGGGGGTAAGGGAAGAAACGGAAGCAGGAAAGGAAGTATGAGGAAAGGAAGGGGGTGTAGAAATGGCATGAAAGAAGAGGATTAAATTTAGCGGTGTGTGTGTGTGTGTGTGTGTGTGTGTGTGTGTGTGTGTGTGTGTGTGTGTGTGTGTGTGTGTATCGTCTGGGAGAGAGGGTTAGAAACTGACGTTAATACTACACCGAGAGGTAATGAGATGTGTTTGTGTGGTGATGAGAAGGGTGGGGGAGAAAGAGGGGAGGGGACAGGGGAGAGGGTGGCGGAGAGGGGAGATGGTGAGGGAGAGAGGAGAGAGTGGGGGAGAGAGGAGAGAGTGGGGGAGAGAGGAGAGAGTGGGGGAGAGAGGAGAGAGTGGGGGAGAGAGGAGAGAGTGGGGGAGAGAGGAGAGAGTGGGGGAGAGAGGAGAGAGTGAGGGAGAGAGGAGAGAGTGGGGGAGAGAGGAGAGAGTGAGGGAGAGAGGAGAGAGTGAGGGAGAGAGGAGAGAGTAAGGGAGATAGGAGAGAGTGGGGGAGAGAGGAGAGAGTGGGGGAGAGAGGAGAGAGAGAGGAGAGAGAGTGAGGAGAGAGGAGAGAGGAGGGAGAGGAGGAGAGGATGGGGGAGAGAGAGAGAGAGAGGGAGGGGAGAGGAGAGAGAGGAGAGAGAGAGAGAGGGGGAGAGGAGAGAGTGAGGGGAGAGAGAGAGAGGAGGGAGAGAGGAGAGAGTGAGGGAGAGGAGGAGAGAGGAGGGAGAGAGAGAGAGGGAGGGAGAGGAGAGAGATGGGGAGGGGAGAGAGAGAGAATGGGGAGAGAGGAGAGAGTGGGAGAGAGGAGAGAAGAGAGGGGAGAGGAGAGATGGGGGAGAGGAGAGATGGGAGAGAGGAGAGAGGAGAGAGGAGGAGATGGGGAGAGAGATGGGGGAGAGAGTGAGAGAGGAGAGAGGAGAGAGAGAGAGAGGAATGGGGGGAGAGGGAGGAGAGGAGGAGAGAGGAGAGAAGGGGAGAGAGGAGGAGAGGAGAGAGTGAGGGGAGAGGAGAGAGAGGGAGAAGGAGAGGAGTGGGAGAGTATAGAGGAGGAGAGTGAGGAGAGGAGGAGAGAGAGAGAGAGGAGAGAGAAGAGAGTGAGGGAGAGAGGAGAGAGTGAGGGAGAGAGGAGAGAGTGAGGGAGAGAGGAGAGAGTGAGGGAGAGAGGAGAGAGTGAGGGAGAGAGGAGAGAGTGAGGGAGAGAGGGATCGGGGAACTACGTGGTTCTGAGGAAGCAGAGTAATTAGTGACATTTTTGTTGTTCATTTGAGCCGTGGAGTGATAGTCTCAAGTGTTTATGTAATGTGTTGGAGGTGGAGGAGGAGGTGGAGGTGGAGGAGAAGGTGGACGTGGACGTGGAGGTGGAGGAGAAGGTGGAGGTGGACGTGGAGCAGTAGCAGCAGCAGTAGCAGACATAACAGCAGCAGCAGACATCAGACATAATAGCAGCAGCAGCAAGAGACACAACAGCAGCAGTAGCCTTCCCTGGTTAGCACTTCCTTCCGTGTTTCAGATAATCTGGTATTCTTGAGGAGCTCAGTGATTCTTCACCTTTTCCTGTAGAGGGAGCGTCTCTCTCTCTCCAGTTTACTTCTCATTTTTTCTTAGGGGAATATGCCTTGAACATACTTCAGCTACCAGGAAGTTAATCTTTTCAAGACACTGGTTAGGATCCATGTTATTTAAGATATCTTCCCAATATGTTTCATGTAGAACATAGTTTACCTGGTCCCAGTTGATGCTCTTGTTGTTGACGTTGAATTTGGTGAAGGTACCCTCATAGTTGAATGAATTTTGCTGGTCAGGACTCCTGTGCACGTAAGTCTGGACTTCGATTAGATTTTGATCTGAATTAGTTGTTTTTTATATTGTTATGTCTCTTACCAGGGCCTCATTATTTGAGAAAATAAGGTCTAGTTTGTTCTCCAGTAATGTTGGCTCTGCTATCTGCTGACTGAGGGTGTGTTTGTTGCAGAAATTCAGCAGCTCATGTGTCTGTGACTTACATTCGTCCATTTTGTGTCTTAGATTGAAGTCACCAAGCAGCAAAATGTTTGGGGATTGGGCTGGAAGGTTTTTCAGACAGCTGTTCCTTGAACTGTTGGGAAATTGCATCTGGTGGCTTATATACAAGCACAATGACTAAGTTTTGGTTCTCGATTTGTATTGTTAGAACTTAAACTACATCATATATGGTGTTCAGTGTCTCAATGCAAATGAGCGACTCTGATATAGAGGCCAAAGGTTGTACCCAGGTATCCATATTTTACTGTCAAAGTAATATTTTGCGTGAGTCTCTGTGAAGGCTGCAAACATTGCGGTTGATTCCTCTAGAAGTCCACTGATGAAACAGTATTATGTTATTGGTGAATGGCACTGTATATTTGCAAATATAAATGAGGTCGTGATACATGTTTGTTTGAGGGATTTTGTTGTTGGCATCAGTAGTTGTGAGTCTGGAGGGGCCACTGGCTGTGCCTCGGTGAAGGCTCCAAGGTGGTGAACTATTTTGGTTAGTTCTTTCTTCCATTTTCTTTCATCGTTTCCTACCATTAAAAATCACTTGGAGTGGATTTGTCGTAACTACTGTAACTACTACGATTTGTTTTATAGGATGTGTACCCCCTAGTCCCTTTTAAGCGGTATGCGTGGCAGTTGGTGCTGTAACATTATTTTTTGATGACTGTTGAGTGACACATCTCAGGGTGCAAGAATTTGCAGGAGGAAGAACGACACACTTCTTCAGACAAGAATTTGCAGCATTTTTTAAGATGCCCTAAGTTGCACGTCCCATTTGTTTTCCCTGATATTCCATGCTTACAGATGTCCCAAGCGTAGAATTTGCACGATTATGCTTTTGTATGGATACAGTCTTCGATAGCCAAGCCAGAGACACCACCATCTGTTTTCAGGAGGCCAACATTTTTCCCAGAAGAGGACTCCTCTACTACAACTGTAATAGGGGCTATGGCTGTGGTGGCTGTGGAACCTGATTTCCACTTTACGTATCTGCTCTGCACTCAGGTGTTCGGGTGTTAGAGGGTCTATGCATGGCTACACAAGAGCATAAGAAAGAAGGAACACTGCTGCAGACCTACTGGCCCATGCGAGGCAGGTCCAATTCTCCTACCAGCATAAGCCAGTGCCTTAACCTAGTTAGGTAAGGTCACATTCACCTAAGGAAGAAGCACGGCATCTGACCTATTAGCACAAGCTAGTCAGATCAAACTCACACTCACTCATGTACTTATATAACCTATTTTTAAAACTACACAACGTCTTAGCCTCTATGACGGTACTCGGGAGTTTGTTCCACTCATCTACAACTCTATTACCAAACCAGTGCTTTCCTATATCCTTCCTGAATCTGAATTTTCCCAGCTTAAAGCCATTGCTGTGAGTCGTGTCTACTCTAGATATTTTTAGCACGCTATTTACATCCCCTTTATTCATTCCTGTTTTCCACTTATACACCTCAATCATATCAACCTAATTCTACGTCTTTCTAGATCTAGAGTGCAGTTTCAGGGCCCTCAGTCTGTCCTCGTAGGGAAGATTTCTGATACATGAAATCAACTTTGTCATCCTCCTTTGTACGTTTTCCAGTGCATTTATATCCATTTTGTAATATGGTGACCAGAACTGTGCAGCATAATCTAAATAAGGCCTAACCAAGGATACATAGTGTTGAAGAACAACCTCAGGACTTCCATTATTTATGCTTCTTGATACGAAGCCAAGGATTCTGTTAGCTTTATTGCGAACACTTATGCACTGTTGTCTTAGTTTCATATTACTGCTAACCAAAACTCCTAAATCTTTTTTGCAAACAGTAAAATTAAGATCTACATTATTTAGTTTGTGTGCCATGGTTATTTTCCTGTCGGAGAGGTGGCATCTGCCACATCTCCGACCACTGCATCAGTCTCTTCAAATCATCCTGGAGTGCTCTAATGTCCTCATTAGAGTGAAATAGATGGCCTATTTTGGTGTCAGCAAATTTGCTTATGTCGCTATTTATTCCCTCATCTAGGTCGTTTATGTAAATTGTGAACAACAAGAGGCCCAACACTGACCCCTGTGGAACACCGCTTGTGACGTGCCCCCATTTTGATTTCTCCCAATTTATGCAAACTCTCTGCTGCCTATTTGTCAACCATGTCTCTACCCAGGAAAAAATTCTCCTGTTCCGTGTGCCTTAAGTTTCCTCAATAGCCTCTGATGTGGAACTCAATCAAAAGCCTTACTGAAGTCCATATACACAATATCATATTCAATACCATGATATACCTCCTCAAACATCTTAGTGAAGAAAGTAAATTCGTAAGACAGGAACGCCCCTTTGTAAAACCATGCTGAGATTCATTAATCAATTTATGCCTATCAAGATGGCTACGAACTGCCTCGGCAATTATTGATTGCATAAATTTTCCCACTATGGAGGTAAGGCTTATTGGTCTATAGTTCGAAACTAAGGACATGTCACCTTCCTTGTAAATAGGTATTACATTTGCCATTTTCCACTTGTCTGGCACTATGCCAGAGGTATGCTAAGTTCCTCTTTACGTTCCTTTAACACCCTTGCAAACAGTTCATCAGAACCTGGGGTTTTTGTTAGGTTTTAATTTCTCTATTTGTCTGAGGACCATGTCACTAGTTACTCCAATCGTGCATAGTTTATTACCATCCTGTTCTACATAATTTATTATTTCTGGAATTTCGCTAGTATCTTCTTGAGTAAAAACTGAGAGGAAGTAAGTGTTGAAACGTTCACACATTTCCTTATCACTGTCAGTGATCTGACCTGGGTGACTCTTAAGTGGGCCTATCTTGTCCCTAATCTTTCTTCTGTATACCTTAAAGAACACTTTTGGGTTAGTCTTCGAATCCCTTGCGACTTTTGCCTCATAATCCCTTTTTGCTTTTCTTATTCATTTTTTATTTCCCTCTTTAATTGAATATATTGATTATATAACTGCCCACCCCCTCTTTTGATATGCCTATATATGCCTCTCTTTTGACCAGTGAGATGTTTTTATCTATTGTTTATCCATTTGGGATCATTATTGTTAGTTCTAATTTCCCTACACGGATCAAAAGTTGTCTGGGCAGCTATAACTAAGCTCTAAAAAACGTCATATTGGCAACCAACACCACCTACCTGAGCCAAAGTCAAATCATCCCAATTTAGCCCACCCAGGTAATTTCTCAGCCCCATGAAGTTGGCCAAGCGAAAGTCTGGAACAGAGACTTGATTGCAGTTATTTCAGTAATTCCATGATATATTGATTCTAGTGATTTGTGATCGCTTTCCCCAAGCTCATCATTAACCTCAAGATTATTAATTAGTGATTCTTTGTTGGCAAGAACCAAGTCAAGCAGATTGTTTCCTCACTAACTGTTTTAAAAAGTAATTCTTAACCGTATCATGAAAGTCACTAGACTCAAGATTTCCTGTTACATTGTTCAAATCAATTTATCTAAAGTTAAAATCTCACATTAGCACAACATTTTCATATCTAGACGTCTTATGAATTTCGTCCCATAACAGCTTACTGCACTCTCTATCAAGGTTTGGGGGCCTATAAATCACACCCAAAATTAATATTTCACGACCCTCGAGAAACTGTAGCCAAACAGATTCTTTGTGCGATGTTTCTAATCTTATATCTTGTCTAACTCAACATTTTAAATTATCTCTGACATACATCGCCACTCCACCACCCTTCCTGTTGACCCTATCAGTGTGGAATAGTTTATAACCCTGTATGTTGCATTCAGAAGGCATTTCTCTATCTTTTAAGTTGAACCAGGTCTCCGTTATAGCAATAATATCTACATTACCTGCACTTGCAAGTAATCTTACCTCATCTATCTTATTTCTTAGACTCCTACTATTTGTATAATAAACCTTGAGGGAGCTAGTCACTCGTTGCCCTCTAATAACTCTGTTGAACAAATGCTTTGCTTTTACTAGCAACTTTATTTTGAATATTGTGTTTTAAACATATCCCTGAGGTATCCTGGTAATATCTATTGTTTTCAACCCTAATACTGCAGCCTGACTGTTTCCCACCGACACCCATACCTCTATAATCTATCAGTATAAAGTCCTAGAAGAGTCATCAATGACCCCCTCAGTCGACGGATGTTATTAATACTATGCCTTAGTATACAACAAAAACATTTATGGTGTATAACATCACACAGGTGTACCAACATAGAGCAGTCACGACACCGGGTACCTGCTTTCTGTCTGGTGAATGTGGGAATGAGTTAGGAGATTTGCATATTCGTTTCGAACCCGCCAGGGAAACGAACCTGGTTCACCTCGGTGGTGAGCTGAGAGCTCTAGTGCCATGAAGCTGTCGGTCACCTGTATGTTGTGTTATTGGTAGGGAAGGTGGTTGGTGGTCGGTGTTGGGGAAGGCCTGGTGGTCGGGAAGGCCTGGTGGTCGGGAAGGCCTGGTGATGGTCGGTGGTCGGGCAGTATGAGAAGCTTGATATATAGTCGGTGTCACTGCTGGGAAAGTCTCTTAAGAGTTTGTAATGGAATATTGTTTTGCTCATTCCCTTCTCCTCCCCTCCCCTCCCTCTCCCCTCTCCCTCTCCCCCTCCCTCTCCCCCTCCCTCTCCCCCTCCCTCTCCCCCTCCCTCTCCCCCTCCCTCTCCCCCTCCCTCCCCCTCCCTCTCCCCCTCCCTCTCCCCCTCCCTCTCCCCCTCCCTCTCCCCTCTCCCTCTCCCCCTCCCTCTCTCCCTCCCTCTCCCCCTCCCTCTCCCCCTCCCTCTCCCCCTCCCCCTCCCTCTCCCCCTCCCTCTCCCCCTCCCTCTCCCTCTCCCCTCCCTATGTCTTTCTCTCTCTTTCTCTCTCTCTCTCTGGGACATTTAGAGTTATTTTTCCTACTCGTATTTTATGTATTTGTTTATTGTCTTTTAATTAGCAAATATATATTTTTCATGTATTTTTCATTGCACATTTTCTCATATATTTCACCTTCGCGTAATTTATCAACATTTTCTGATATTTCTGATACTTTTCTTAGCTTTTTATTATCACATTTTTCTTTGTTGTTTTTTTATACTTATTATTTTTTATTTACTATTTTATTTACTTCGTCTATATGTTTATTTCATCAAATATTGACTCGTGTTTATTAATTTCTGTTTCAGTATTTAATATTTGTTTAAATTATTCTTGTCTTCTCTTTCTCCTGCATTTTTGACTCCTCCTCCCATCCCTTCCGTCTTTTCCTCCTCCGCCCTTTACCTCTCCCTCTTCCTCCTGCATCCTTCACCTCCTCGCTGCTCACACTCTGCTAGCCTCACCAACTTTGTGGATTAATCTGCGTCTCTTCCCGTGACCACCAGAGCTCTCTCTTGTATTTTCATTAATATTCTTTCTGTACCCGTACTCTGTACCTATACTCTCTTTACCTATACTTTCTCTATTAATACGCTCTACCCACATTCTTCCCATGCCTTCTCCGTGCCCATATTCTCTCTACCCATACTGTATACCCATACTTTCTACATTCATACTCTCTATACCCATTTTCTCTTTAACAAAACCCATTCTTTACCCATACTCTCTCTTACCCGGACACACACTCTACCCATACTCTCTCTTACCCGGACACACACTCTACCCATACTCTCTCTTACCCGGACACACACTCTACCCATACTCTCTCTTACCCGGACACACACTCTACCCATACTCTCTCTTACCCGGACACACACTCTACCCATACTCTCTCTTACCCGGACACACACTCTACCCATACTCTCTCTTACCCGGACACACACTCTACCCATACTCTCTCTTACCCGGACACACACTCTACCCATACTCTCTATTACCCGGACACACACTCTACCCATACTCTCTCTTACCCGGACACACACTCTACCCATACTCTCTCTTACCCGGACACACACTCTACCCATACTCTCTCTTACCCGGACACACACTCTACCCATACTCTCTCTTACCCGGACACACACTCTACCCATACTCTTACATGATCCTTGCTCTTTCGTTACCAATAAATACCCTTTCTCGGTGAGCTGGTAAGTGGCAGTGATGTGAGTGGATACGTTGATTTCCTTAGAGAGCTGAGCTGCAGACACTGGGGTTGAAACGTCTAGGGGACACACAATGTAGACTTACCCCAGACATAGCTGTCGGGACGTCAAGCAGGTTGTTGTTGCTGCAAGCAACCTGCCAGAGCTGTATGAGAGTCAAAACCTGAGTGATCTGATCCCGGTTCCAATAATATTTCTCAGTGCGTTGCAGGAAGGTTGAATTTCCTTAACTTCCTTGTATTGAAACAACCTTAGTAGATGATTGAATCTTCCTTTTTGCTAACTGTAATTTCCAGTAGTGATCATATGGTTATTAGAATTTGCACATATTAGCATCTTACAGCAGGTTTAGCTCTGATAGCCAATGTTATAGGATATATATGGTGTAGCTGTCCGTGTACATTGGGTTAGAAAGTCCCCTGACGGTGACTATCGTTCCTAATATAGTCGCTTATCTAATGGTTATGTTGGTAGGGTAGTAGTAGGAGTGGTCGTAGTTGTAGTGGTTATGGCGGTAGGGATGGTGGTAGTGGTGGGATGATGCTGGTAGTGGTAGCTATGGAAGCGGCGCCTGTTCATTTCTAAATTTAACTAGAGGAGACAGGGAATAAACAGTATAATAATAGGGATAAATGACTAAACAAGAAATGTAGAGAGGGTGTGTGTGTGTGAGAGAGAGAGAGAGAGAGAGAGAGAGAGAGAGAGAGAGTAAAAACATGTGCGCCTCTCCCACGCTCCCCCAGGCGCTGATCACTGCACTATCTCCAGCTAATGCTACGAGATGCTAATTAATTTCACTCTTATCGCCAAGCGGAGGGCGGTGGCGGGCTCACACGCACAACTGATCTAAATCACATTATTCCCACTTGTCTAATCTAAATTCCTACTCACGTCCCCTCTCTTCCGCTCCCCCTCCCCCCCGTCCCCCGCCTTCCCACCACTCCCCCTTCCCCCGCCTTCCCACCACTCTCTCTCTCTCTCTCTCTCTCTCTCTCTCTCATACAACACACACTCAGGGGCCAGGAGCTGAGTCTCGACCCCTGCAACCACAATTAGGTGAGTACACACATTCATAATCTATTCTGATCTGTATGGTTAATGTATTTACTAGACTCTGTATTCGAATAAAAATCAAGTTAGAATATCATTCCATGTAACTCTCCGTATTTATTCCACAAGTAAACTGTAAAAACAAAACAAAAAGAAAACATGTGTGAGGTGAGTGTTCTAGCAATCAAGCTAATTACGTATCCCTGAAAGGGTATCTTCAAGAGGTTGCCTGAATCTTTGTCTTCTTTTCTTCCATCTTTACGATTGTATTTCGCTCATTACTAGAGAACGCCTCATCCAGTCGCCTTCGGAGTTTCAACACTTGTGTACGGTAATGGGGACCACATTCTCGAAGTAATTGGAATTTTCACGTGGCCTATGACCGGAGTTGTTGAAACCCATTCCGAGCATCCTGAAAGGGCTCGGATTAACCTCCAAAACTCTCAAAGGTATAGCTTCAAACGTTTAAAATAAGCGGCCATGAACATTGCCGACGGCGGAGCGTGAAGTTGAAATGTGTAAGCGCAAATCTGACAGTTTTTTTGTGTGCAAAATATGTGAAATTTTTGCTCTCGTTAAATCACGCTAAATAATTTTCTGTTTACCTCTTCGGAAGAGTTACAATATTTAATGGCTGATGAAACTTGGCGTCAGGATGGTGCCTATTAAGTTTCGCTTCTTGATGTAGTAAAATAGGGAATTATCTTGGAATCTTTGGGATCTGTTCCATAAGTGAAGAATAGGTCTCCTGATCAGGTTCAAATATTCACCACTGGCGTGGTTTCCTGAACACTAAGTTGACGTTCTTGAGTGCCATAAATCCCAGTTTGCCAGTTTTATTGAATAAATAAAGACTGCTTCTGAATGGTTTCAAAATGTTATTGACAATGCACTCTTTACTATAAGAAGGATGATAACCCTTAAGTTTAGTCTGAGTAGGTGCGTAGCAGGTGAGTAGTCTGAGTAGGTGCGTAGCAGGTGAGTAGTCTGAGTAGGTGCGTAGCAGGTGAGTAGTCTGAGTAGGTCCTCTGGGAACATTATTTACTGGACACCCTCCTCTTCTCTGCAATTTTGTAAGCTCCTGATGATGTGTTGATTGCAACACGAAGGGCCTAGAGCTATCATTCTACTCCTCCCGTGGTTGTTTCGCTTGGTTTGTGATATTTGCTTAATATATATATATATATATATATATATATATATATATATATATATATATATATATATATATATATATCGTGCCGAATAGGTAAAACTTGCGATATTGGCAAGTTAAAATTTGTGTATGCAATAATTTCTCAAAAATCATTATGAACGTAATGAAAAAAATATATTTCATTGTATTTATTATTAAATTATTGTAAGCTTATCTGAAATATATTTAGTTGGATTAGGCTAAATTAAATTGCGCTTGTTATAATAAGGTTAGGTAAGTTTTCTAAGGTTCTTTTGGTACAAAATTATTATTTTTATGTTAACATAAATAAAAGTATATATCTTTAAACGTATAAGAGAGAATTTTAGAAAGGATTTAATTTTAAACGAGTTCTTGCTAAATGACCAATTTACCCTATTCGGCAATATATATATATATATATATATATATATATATATATATATATATATATATATATATATATATATATATATATATATATATATATATTATGGGTGTATGTGTGGTAATAGGAACGCCATCCCTGCTGAAGCAAAAACTTTAAAGATACCGTAGCTACTGAAATACTTGAAGATATCCTCATCGTTTCCTTGAAGTCTCCCAGGTCAAGCTAATGATAGATGTCGTCATCTCATGTATGACACCCAAACTGCGTAGTATAGACACACTGCAGGTGTTGCAACAGTGTAGCTTTTATATTCAATGATGGTGTTCCCACCATGTATTTCTTATATAGGATTGTGTAGCCACACACTGTGGGCATTCCCACTACATAGCTATCATGTAGAAGATAATTAACTACACTCTACAAGTGTTTTCACAATGTATCTCTCATACAGAATAACACAGCTGTTCACAGCAAGTGTTCCCACCAAGGAACTTATATTGTATAAGGTGCCTTCACGTTATGGGTGTTCCTACCATGCAGATCTCATAGCTAATAGGGTAGCCACACAGTGTATGCACTCAGCTTTATCATGAAATATTTCACTCCTGTTCCTCTTCCCTCACAGCTCGGTGTAGTCTTGAGTGCGTGCATGGAGAGTGCGACAAGGGCGGGTGCGAGTGCCAGGCTGGTTGGACAGGGGACAGGTGCGACCAGCGGTCGTGCGACCAAAGGTGTAACCTGCACGGACAGTGCCACAATGGCACCTGCGTCTGCGTGCAGGGTTGGAACGGCAGACACTGCACCATACGTAAGTTGACACGGCTCTTGTGATGCTATGGAAGTATTGGTGTACTAGTAGAAGCAATAATATATTTGGTAGTACCAATTTACCTGCTCGGAGGGTATTCCGGGGGTCAACGCCCCCGTAGTGCCAACCTACCTGCCCGGGGGGTATTCCGGGGGTCAACGCCCCCGCTGGCCTAGTCATTGACCAGGCCTCCCGGTGGGTCAGGGCCTGATCAGCCAGGCTGTTACTGCCGGTCGCACGTAGTCCAACGTACGAACCACAGCCCGGCTGCTCGGGAACTGACTTTAGGTATGTATCCAACTCCTTCTTGAAGACTGCCAGTGTTATAGTCATAACTCCTCTTATGCCTGAGGGGAGGCTGTTGAATAGTCCTGGTAATAGTTTTAATAGTTGTATTAGTAACAATAGTATTGCTAGTAGTAGCACCTCAGAGTGTTGTATTAAGAACTATTATTGTCATATTAGTAATGCATGCTAGTGTAATAGTCCCTAAGTTGTTTATTATAAATTACTTATTGTATTAATTAATATTGTATCATTTTTTCACATTTATTATACTTCATCAAAAATATATATAAATTTGTAATTATTAACTGATAAAATTGAAACGTAGCAGGAATCTCCTCTGATAGTGTATGGAAGGCAGTGTGCTGCCAGTGCGTCCATGATAGTGTGTCACTGCATGTTGTCACTGGTGGTCGGTGTAAGATACTGTGTGGTCGGTGCTTTTATGGCTGTTGGTGTAAGATGTGTTGTCAACACCTCTGTGACAGTGTAAGATGGTACGTTGTCAATGTCTTCATTGCGGTCCATACGCTGTGTTGTCAGCACCTTCATGATGGCCTAACATTATATTGTCACTGCCTTTGTGACTGTCAGGTTCCTGGATATACCAGTATGGGCTTAGCTCTCTTAACAACCAGTGATCTATGGCAAATCATTTTTTTCCAGCATGTATTTTTTTCTTGACATGAAGCCAATTTTCCTACTCATGATAAAGCAAGAAGAGGAAAAAAAACTGTGAGCTGTGAGTCTTCATAGAATGTAAGCGCATGTAAGTGCCTGGCAACCCTCACTAATTGTTTATGTATGAAACACGTATTTTACTCAAGTGGACCCAGGAACCACGAAAATAAGTTTCTAATTTCATCTGGTATGTGGAATCATCTCAGAAATCTATTACGTAACGATCCTTCCTTTTTTTAAAAGGGGTAAAGACCTAGCTGGTGTAGGAGAGCTGATAATTAACCATTTACCGCAGCTCCATCTGGCCAAGTCAGGAAAGACAGTCCCTTTTCTTGACGCTCAAAACACCACCAAAAGCTGCCAACATTCGTAGGAATATGTATGGGAAAGTAATAATACACCACAACGTTCTTTTACTTTGAGGAAGAGACTCAGGTTATTAATATATTCCAGTCCTTTCATCCAGGAGAAGATTCTTGATGAGAAGAGAAATGTGCTTGTGTTCGCAGTATCAAATTAACAGTCGGTGAGCGGAAGCGTAATGGGTCTAGGATGTTACTATGCGTGGGATGGTGAGAAATCTGCCTCAGTAACTGACAGGTGGGGATATATGCTGCCAGACATAAGGCTAGTGAACGGTAACCTCGGTAGCATTGAGGGATATTTTGGCCATTAAGATTTCTAACTATTTTGTCTAGAAAAGGGACAACTTCTGTAGGCTTCGCGAGATCTACAGCATGATCCTCTTCCTATGAATGGTTAAGTGTAAACAGAATCTGTCTAACAGGATCCAGTAGGTTTACCGCTATGTTCTGTTCTCTGGAATGAGTTTATAAGGATTTGCCTCTACGAGGCAGAAGGACTACTGTAGTGCATCTTCATTCTAATGTTTTTGTGTTCTCTCCATCGCAGCGGGATGTGTTAACGGGTGTTCGGGCCATGGCATGTGTACCACAGTGGACCGCCAGTACCTGTGTGAGTGTTCTGAAGGCTGGACCGGACCAGACTGTTCCGTTCAGCTGGAAACTCGCTGTAGCGACGAGATTGACAACGACGGAGGTGAGTACATATCTTGTTGCACTGATGATGTTCCTCATGATGGCTCTTACTCAGGACGGATTCGTTATCTTGTGTCATTTATGTCGTTATTGGAGAGCTCTGATAATTGTTTCATTAGAGAGAAAGAGAGAGAGAAAGAGAGAGAGAGAGAGAGAGAGAGAGAGAGAGAGAGAGAGAAGGGAAGAGGCAGAGGCAGACAAAAACTGGTGTGTGTGTGTGTACTCACCTATTTGTACTCACCTATTTGTGGTTGCAGAGTCGAAACATAGCTCCTGGCCACGCCTCTTCACTGATCGCTACTAGGTCCTTTCTCTCCCTGCTTCATGAGCTGTATCATACCTCGTCTTAAAATCATGTATGGTTCCTGCCTCCACTACAACACTTGCCAGACTGTTCCATTTTCTGACAACTCTATGACTAAAGAAATACTTCCTAACATCCCTTTAACTCATCTGAGTCTTCAACTTCCAATTTTGACTCCCTTTGCTGTGTCACATCTCTGGAACATCCTGTCTGTCCACCTTATCTATTCTTCTCAGTATTTTGTATGGCGTTATTATGTCTCCCCTAACCCTCCGATCCTCCAGTATCGTCAGGCCGATTTCCCTTAACCTTTCTTCGTATCACATTTTCCCCTTAGCTCTGGAACTAGCTCCCCTCAAGGAAGGTTCCTTGATGTTGGTGAGGGGCTCTTGATTTAGGGAATTGGATCTGTGCTCCAGTTCCCCAAATTAAGCCTGAATGCCTTCCACATCCCCCCCAGGCGCTGTATAATCCTCCGGGTTTAGCGCTTCCCCCTTGATTGTAATAATAATAATAATCTGGAACTAGCCTTGTTGCAATCCTTAGCACTTTGTTTAATTTCTTGACTTGCTTGACCAGGTGTGGGTTCCTAACTGGTGCTGCATACTCTAGTATGGGCCTGACGTACACTGTGTACAGAGTCTTGAACGATTCCTTATTGAGGTATCGGAACGCTATTCTCAGGTTTGCCAGGCGCCCGTATGCTGCAGCAGTTATATGGTTGATGTGCGCTTCAGACGTGTGTACTCACCTATTTGTGGTTGCAGGGGTCGAGTCTTAGTTCCTGTGTGTGTGTGTGTGTGTGTGTGTGTGTGTGTGTGTGTGTGTGTGTGTGTGTGTGTGTGTGTGTGAATGAGCGAGTGAGTTTACGTGTCTATTTTTTCATAAAGATACCCAATAATTTTCTTTACTATTAATGTAGTCAGCTGTCTAATGACCCGGTGATGGAAAGAGATTTCTGAAGTAGTCGGCATCTGATGCTGACAGCATCCTCATTGCCTTTACCGACGTCTCTCGTTTCATTACTCGACGCATGCAACCCATCCAGTATGACGGAGTATGATAGGGACAGTTAGCTTTTGTTTCCGCCATGGAACTATCGTACACAATAGGCTACGTATGAAATCCATCCTGTGTGATGGAATGTGTCAGTGGAAAAGATAGCTTTAATTCTCACAAAGACTTACAGAACTGGGTAGCAATACGTAGCTGAACCCAATTATTCATAAAAAATAACTGAGTAGGGTAGCCGAGGACACTGTGAGTGTTCCACTTACTAACGTGCGTGACACTGTAAGTGTTCCACCTACTAACGTGCGTGACACTGTAAGTGTTCCACTTACTAACGTGCGTGACACTGTAAGTGTTCCACTTACTAACGTGCGTGACACTGTAAGTGTTCCACTTACTAACGTGCGTGACACTGTAAGTGTTCCACCTACTAACGTGCGTGACACTGTAATTGTTCCACTTACTAACGTGCGTGACACTGTAAGTGTTCCACTTACTAACGTGCGTGACACTGTAAGTGTTCCACTTACTAACGTGCGTGACACTGTAAGTGTTCCACCTACTAACGTGTGTACTCACACACATTCATAAGTGTTCATGTCAGTATCTGTGTGATTTTCATCCGAAATCTTCGATTTTCATTATTATTATTATTTACCTTGTTATTATTGTTTTATTATTAATTATATCTCAGTATATGACCATTCTCCTTTTTGTTTTGTCCTTTATTCTACTCTTATCTACTCCATCACGGCCCTTCGTCCCCTCTTTCATATCCTACTCGCACCCAGGCCTGGTCATGGACCGGGCCGCGGGGGCGTTGATCCTCGGAATAACCTCCAGGTAACCTCCAGGTAACCTCCAGGTAACCCCTTTAGCACTTTTCTCTAAATCACAATCTTCCCTTCTTCTCCTGAGTGCCACTTCCCCCCCCCTCCTCCCACCTCTCTATCCCCTACCTTATCTCCACTCCCACCTCTCTATCCCCTACCTTATCTCCACTCCCACCTCGCTATCCCTTGTTTTATCTCCCATTCCACCCCTCGTGCCTTCATGTCATCCCTCAATCCTACCCTTTTCTTTCCTCTCTCTTTCACCACACCTCTCTCACCCACCTGTCTATCTCCTCTCTCACCCTTTCAAACACCCTGAATGTCATTCCTAGCTTTGTCACCCTGGCAATAAGGAGCAATTTAAAGGCGCCTCATTAAAGAGGTGATAACGAGAGAGCGACAGCCTAATCACTCCTGACATGGTCATTACAGCCTCAACAAAATATTTTTGCTACCCCGGTGCCAGAAGCGAGGCGTTGACCTGGCACACTTGGAGGTAAGAGCAAGAAACAGAGAGACGGACGGAAGACGGAGGAAAGTAGATGGAAAAGGAGACGAGGGTTTGTGCGCGACGGAAAGAAAATGAGCACTTTGCGAATGTATGAACAAAGCAAGGAAGAGAGAGAGAGAGAGGGAGAGAGAAAGTGAGACTGATGGGAAAGGTTGTAGGAGGGCGAGCAGCTAGAGGAAGGGAAGGTGGTGGGAAGGGAGTACGAGAGCCACTTTAGAACGAGGAAAAGAACGTAGCAGGACATGATGGATATCCGGTACACAGTAGTCACTGTACAAATGAAAGATTCTCAGTGTTTTAATAGAAAAAGCACTGAGCTGGACGAGACGTGTGAGCAAGCTTCGTCACACCTGCTCCACCCTTTTTTTTCATCTAGTAGACACCATGGCAGCTGTGTTCTTTCTACTGGTGTGAGAATGTTAAGCAATGGTAATGAAAACGAGGTCAAACAAGCAGAGCTCCGCTATTGTGTCATCGAACAGAGAATCAAACACGGGTAATCACACAGATTGGTAATCACGCAAGGACGGGTAATCACACAGGATAGGGTTTTCACAAAGACAGGTAATTATACAGACAGGTAATTGCATAGACATGTTGGCAAACATGATAGGAGAGGCATTATTAGGGGGTTGGAAATAGTCTCTCTGATCATATAATAGAGCGGAAAAATAATGTGAGGGACCTGGGAGTGGTAATGTCTGAGAATCTCACTTTCAAGGATCACAACAGTGCCACGATCACAAGTGCAAAGAAAATGATAGGATGGATAATGAGAACGTTCAAAACAAGAGATGCCAAGCCAGTGATGATCCTTTTCAAATCACATGTCCTCTCTAGGCTGGAATATTGTTGTACATTGACATCTCCGTTCAAAGCAGGTGAAATTGCAGATCTAGGGAGTGTACAGAGAACCTTTACTGCACATATAAGTTCCATCAAACACTTCAACTACTGGGAACGCTTGGAAGCACTTGACTTGTACTTGTTGGAACGCAGGCGAGAGATATATATATATCATAATCTACACTTGGAAAATCCTAGAAGGAATGATCCCTAATCTGCACACAGAAATCACTCCCTACGAAAGTAAAAGACTGGTCAGGCTGTGCAAAATATCCCCAATGAAAAGTAAGAGCACCATTGGTACACTAAGAGAAAACGCCATAAGTGTCCGGGGCCCAAGACTGTTCAACAGTCTTCCGCCAAGCATAAGAGGAATTACCAATAGGCCCCTGGCTGCCTTTAAGGGGGAGCTGGACAGATACTTGAAGTCGTTGCTGGATCAGCCGGGCTGTGGTTCGTTCGTTGGACTACATGCGGCCAGCAGTAACAGTCTGGTTGATCAGGCCCTAATCTACCGGGAAGCCTGGTTGTGAACCGGGCCGCGGGTGCGTTGATCCCCGGAATAACCTCCAAGTAAACACAAATGGGAGAGTACAATAACGTGATAACGTGCGCGCGCACATAGAAACACACATACACACAGAAAGAGAGAGAGAGAGAGAGAGAGAGAGAGAGAGAGAGAGAGAGAGAGAGAGAGAGAGACAGACAGACAGACAGACAGACAGACAGACAGACAGACAGACTGACAGACAGAGAATATAA
This sequence comes from Cherax quadricarinatus, assembly GCF_038502225.1. Taxonomy (NCBI): domain Eukaryota; kingdom Metazoa; phylum Arthropoda; class Malacostraca; order Decapoda; family Parastacidae; genus Cherax; species Cherax quadricarinatus. The sequence goes on from NC_091305.1 coordinate 25,640,723, forward strand.
GGATAGACAAGAGAGGGCTTGTGAGACAAGATACTTATGAAACCATTCGAATGAAGCTGATGAGGCCAAGATACAACCCCCGTAACTACAACTAGGAGAGTACAGTGGAAGCCATGATGACATAGGCAACTTCCATGTCACCACCTGCTTGATGCTCCTCCCACAAGCAATCTCTCCACCTGAGTTATTATCCTGCAGCCTCCAGCATCTCATCTCAACAACCATCTCCACGCTGAGACAATCTCCTTTCCTGGCCTTCCTGCCTTGGTGTCCTTCTTGTTTTCCCTTGCATTTCGAGATGTAATTCCTTGTGGGTTCAGTCGGTGTTTTAACATAGAGAAGTGACTCTCTGGTCTCCCTGCTGAGAAGAAAGCTGCATGTATCAGGTCGAGGAGGAAGATAAAGAGCCACGTTGTCATTTGTTATCATTGTGATGGGTGGGGAGAATATTTCTTGTTTTTACCATCTAGGTATAAGGATACAGTTTGCCTAACACATGAATATTTCCAGCAGGTGCTGGAGTGTCTTACACACGGCACTTCAGTGCTTCTGTACGCAGGATGTAACATTCCAGCAGGACTGCAATTTTCTAACATTTTTTTCCTTAGATGCGAACCGGTTATCTAATACACAGGTGTCTATTTTTTATTACTAAGCTGGCAGGACCAGCACTGGTGTAAATTGGCTCATCTGTTTCTTCGTGCTAGGAAGTCGAATCCGGGATCTTGCGATTGTGAGTCGAATGCTCTCACTGGTGAAGTACGCAGGACGTCGGGGTTATGGGAGGTGGGCCACTGTGGATGGTGGGGGATGTAACTGAGGCTTGGGGATGTCATTATGGTGGGATGCCATAATCATGGGTGGGGAAATGTCATGGCTATGGGTAGGGTGGTTGTGGAAGTGCAGGGTGAGTGGTCATGAGCTGGGAGGTTGTAGGGAAAGGTGGTGAGGTGTTGGGGTATTGGGCAAGGGCAGTCGTGGTGGGGGAGATGGGTGATATCGAGGATTTTGAGGGTATACATTGTAGTTAAGGGTGGGGGAGATGTCGTTGTAATGGGCGGGGATATGTTGTAGGGGAGTGTGAGGATGATGTGGTTATAAGTTGAGGTATCTCATAATGATGAATGGCATTATGATTAGTGGGGGTCGCGTCCCCTCCTCCTCACCAGTCCATCATCATCACTCCTCCCCTCCTTTTTTCACCCCCTCCATCCTCCTCCTCCTCTCCTTCATCCCCAAGCCTCCCTGCTCACTTCCTTCACATTTTCCAGGACTTCTCCTTCCTCAACCCTCGTCACCTTCCTCGCCCTTCCTCATCCCCACCCCTTCTCATCTTTCTCACCCCTCCTCACCTTCCTCACCCCTCATCACCTCACTCCCCATTCCTCACCTTCCTCGCCCCTCCTCACCTTCCCTTCGTCCTACATGTTATCATCTGAGCAAAAATCTAAAAACATGGTCAGATTTTTTTTTCCCCTCACCCCTCGCCGTCCCTCGTTGACTGGTATAGGAACTAGTCATAATCCAGCGTGTTCTTTGTTCCCGCTCAAAGCCGGGCTTGTGATTGGTCCCAAGTATTAGCTCTGATAAAGGTGAGTGGTGTCGGTAGGGGCCAGTCCCGTGTGTGTTGGTGCTGAAGATAAGACCACTACGTGAGACCTACACCAAGTGGGTTATTCTCTTTCTCTCTCTCTCTCGTGTGTATATACATATATATTTATATATATATATATATATATATATATATATATATATATATATATATATATATATATATATATATATATATATATATATATGCAATAAGATCACAGTAAACATGTGACATCAGAATGTGTGAAACAACCACTGTTAAAGGATAGTGAAATTCCAAGCGCTTTCGTGACTTCTCACATTATCAAGGAATTATAAAGACAATACATCAAAGGAAGGCATGTAAAGGGTCTAGACCACACCTCACCATTACATCCCACAGCAAAGCAACACCTGACGTGCGACGACACCCGACTCATATGAAAGGAGGAACACTTCAGCAGGCCCGCTGGCCCAACTAGACTACAAAGTTTATTACGGTCAAACTGGTAAAAGTCTCGAACTAAGATTAAAACAATATAAATATAGATTTAGAATTGGACAAGATTCCAATGATCTATTTATTCATATGAGAAATTTTAACCATCCAATTGATTTTCAAAAAGTTGAGAAACTTGTATCAAGCAAATCCATGGTCGACAGGAATATAATTGAATCTTGTTTCATAAAAAGCAGTTTTGAAAAACAATGAATATTTCCTCTAGTTTATATAAATTAAATCCATTTATAATTAGTAAAATTTGGGAAGAATTTAATAATACATTGGATAAATAATAAATCTTAATTCTTGGGTAGAGTACTTGGTTTGGACAAATATTTGGTTAGTGGGATGTCGTGAAGGACCTGTCTAGTTGGGTCAGCGGGTCTGCTTCAGTGTTCCTTCTTTGTTATGAGTCGGGTGTTGTCGCGCGTCAGGTGTTGCCTTGTTGTGGGATGTGATGGTGAAGTGTGGTCTAGACCCTTTATATGCCTTCCTTTGATATATTGTCTTTATAGTTCCTTGATAATGTGAGAAGTCACGAAAGCGCTTGGGATTTCACTGTCCTTTCACAGTGGTTGTTTTGTTCATATATATGTATATATATATATATATATATATATATATATATATATATATATATATATATATATATATATATATATATATATATATATATATATATATATGAGAAAGTGGGTGAGATGTTATCAACAAATTTTATGGAAAATAAGAAAAAGTTTTGGGGTGAGAATAATAAGTTGACGAAGCCTAGGGAACAAATGGATTTGACAGTTAAAAATAGGAGAGGAGAGTTATCAAATGAAGAGTTAGAGGTAACGGGAAGATGGAGGGAATATTTTGAGGAATTAAATGTCGATGAAGATAGAGAAGCTGTGATTTCGTGTATAGCGCAATGAGGAATAACATCATGTAGGAGTGAGGATGAGCCAGTTGTGAGGCAGTGGGTAGAATGAAAGGGAGTAAGGCAGCTGGGATTGGTGCAATACAGATACAAATGTTAAAAGCAGGTGGGGATATAGTTTTGGAGTGGTTGGTGCTATTATTTAATAAATATATGGAAGAAGGTAAGGTACCTAGGGATTGGCAGAGCATGCATAGCTCCTTTGTATAAAGACAAAGGGGATAAAAGAGAGTGCAAAAATTACAGGGGAATAAGTCTGTTGAGTATACCTGGTAAAGTGTATGGTAGAGTTATTATTGAAAGAATTAAGAGTAAGACGGAGAGTAGGATAGCAGAAGAACAAGGAGGCTTTAGGAAATGTAGAGGGTGTGTGGACCAGGTGTTTACAGTGAAACATGTAGGTGAACAGTATCTAGATAAGGGTAAAGAGGCTTTTGTGGCATTTATGGATTTGGAAAAGACATATGGCAGGGGGGGGAGGAATGGGGCAGATGTTGCAGATGTATATTATAGGAAATAGGTTACTGAAAGCAGTGAAGAATTTTTATGAGGATAATGAGGCTCAGGTTAGAGTATATAGGAGAGAGGGAGATTATTTTCCAGTAAAAGTGGGCCTTAGACAAGGATGTGTGATGTCGCCATGGTTGTTCAATATATTTATAGATGGGGTTGTAAGAGACGTGTGGAGGTGTGGAGTTAAAAGATAGTCAAACACAAAGTGGGAGTTGTCACAGTTGCTGTTTGATGATGACACTGTGCTCTTGGGAGATTCTGAAGAGAAGTTGCAGAGGCTGGTGGATGAATTTCGTAGGATATGCAAAAGAAGAAAATTAAAAGTGAATATAGGAAAGAGTAAGGTAATGAAGATAAAAAGATTAGGTGACGGAAGACTGGATACCAGATTGGAGGGAGAGAGTATGGAAGAGGTGAATGTATTCCGATATTTAGGAGTGGACGTGTCAGCAGATGGGTCTATTAAGGATGAGGTGAATCATAGAATTGATGAGGGGAAAAGGGTGAGTGGTGCACTTAGGAGCCAGTGGAGACAAAGAACTTTGTCCATGAAAGCAAAGAGGGGAATGTATGAGAGTATAGTTGTACCAACACTCTTGTATAGGTGTGAAGCATGGGAGGTGAACGTTGCAGCGAGGAGAAGGCTGGAGGGAGTGGAGATGTCATGTCTGAGGGCAATGTATGGTGTGAATATAATGCAGAGAATTCGTAGTTTGGAAATTAGGAGAAGATGTGGGATTACCAAAACTATTATCCAGAGGGCTGAGGAGGGGTTGTTGAGGTGGTTCGGACACGTAGAGAGAATGAAACAAAATGGAATGACTTCGAGAGTGTATAAATCTGTAGTGGAGGAAAGGCGGGGTAAGGGTCGGCCCTTGAACGGTTGGAGGGAGGGGGTAAAGGAGGTTTTGTGTGCGAGGGGCTTGGACTTCCAGCAAGCATGCGTGAGCGTATTTGTTAGGAGTGAATGGAGACAAATGATTTTTAATACTTGACGTGCTGTTGGAGTGTGAGCAAAGTAACATTTATGAAGGGATTCAGGGAAACCGGCAGGCCGGACTTGAGTCCTGGAGATGGGAAGTATAGTGCTGCACTCTGAAGGAGGGGTGTTAATGTTGCAGTTTTATAACTGTAGTGCAAAGCACCCCTCTGGCAAGACAGTGATGGAGTGAATGATGATGTAAGTTTTTCTTTTATGGGCCACCCTGCCTTGGTGGGAATCGGCCGATGTGTTAATATATATATATATATATATATATATATATATATATATATATATATATATATATATATATATATATATATATATATATATATATATGCAAAACAACCACTCTGAAAGAATAGAGAAATTCCAAGCGCTTTCGTGACTACTCACATTGGAATTTCTCTATTCTTTCAGAGTGGTTGTTTTGCATATTCTGAAATCACCTGTTTACTGTGTGATCTTATTGCATATATATATATATATATATATATATATATATATATATATATATATATATATATATATATATATATATATATATATATATATATATATATATAAATTCACGACGCTCTAATATCATGTACATAGCGGGATGTTTGTAGGATTGTATTGTCCAGTGGTTAGAGCGTCGTGAATTTTGACTTCCCATGAGGTGGGCTAAAGTTACACGGGTTCGATCCCGGCCATGCCGCTATTTGTTAAATACATCAATACTACTTGCTTCGTGGTTGCATTAATATGTAATGTATGTAGGAATGTTATTATTTTCTCTCGTCTCCCTCAGCTCCTCTCACATCCACCCTCCTTCTTCCTCCCGTTTACCTAGTGGAAAGGGAGATTTTCCTCTCAGACCATTCCGTCGCTGGAGACGTTTTGGGGCAGGCGTTACCTGTGCCGTGTGTCCAGCCGAGCGTATTGCTTACCCAGAATTCTCCCTGCAGAGCGAAACTGCATGAAGAGCCATATGAAGGGAAACACCCGCCAGATGGCGCTG
>NC_091305.1:25653716-25693716 GCF_038502225.1 Cherax quadricarinatus
GTGCTAAAATGCAGAGTTGGTCTGTTGTTCATGCCTTCCATCCACTTCCAGCTCAACTGTTAATTCCATCTTCATCTTTTTCAGTAAGGTAGGGTGTAATTTCCCCCCCCCCTTCTGTTTCATGCCGGTAGATGGCCAGAAATAGCGGAGGGTGGGGAGAGAGCCCTCTGCTTTACTATCCTTGCTCAAACATCTGAATAACGTATGAAAGTCCTTAATCTACGGAGTAGTGTAGACAGTACTTTATACATAGCTTCCGCGTGGACTTTAAAATCCACTGTTATCTCTCTCTCTCTCTCTCTCTCTCTCTCTCTCTCTTCGCCTATGGAAAACAAAGAAATAAGTAAAAAGAAATTATCTGACGTTCTCTTCCGGCTGCCAGGGAGAAAAGAAATAACGCTGAGTCACATTCTATTCAAATTGACTTGTAGAGAATTTTTCGGAGGTCAGTCTGAGGCAACTTTTACCGCGATTAAGCACTTTTTTTTTGACCTTCCAATTGTTAAAGCTTCGATGAGGACCCTAACTCGGGGACTGCTGGGAAGGGGGCTTTTTCAGGGGGCTAATGGGGCGCCGAAGCGGCTAGAGTTGGGTGTTGAGGGGACTAAGTAGGGTGTCGAGACAGTGGGTAGATGTCGGTGGGCAAGTGTAGGGTGTCGAGACGGCTTGTAAGGGGTACCAAGGGAGGCTAGCTAGGGGATGTTCCTGATGGCCTAATGTACGCTGCCTAGGGAGGGAAGGGGCTTGTGCAGGGCCTCAAGGGGTATTGGGGTGTTTCAATAGCTAGGATGTGCCAGGGAGACTAATGGGGAGAGAGCTGCCACTAGCCAGATTTTGAAGCAGGACCAAGAGGTTAGACTCGAGCTCTGCAGCCACACACACACACACACACACACACACACACACACACACACACACACACACACACACACACACACACACACACACACACACACACACACAGATGGCCAGAAGATCCCAGATAAGCTACTCATCATGGGGGATTTCAACCACAAGGAGATAAACTGCGAAAATCTGGAACCACACATGGGGCCGGAGACATGGAGAACCAAGATGCTGGAGGTAGTGCTGGGAAGCTTCATGTGCCAACATGTTTGGAACACAAAAAGAGAAAGAGGAGACGATGAACCAGCAAGGCTGAACCTTGTATTCACCTTCAACAGTTCAGACATAGGGAGTAACGTGATCCTGAGTTTCAAATACGTAGCATAGTTAACAATAAAGAGTGAGGCAGCACGAAGACGGGAGAAACCAAACTTGAGAAAAGGCCACTATAGACGTATGAGGCAGTTCCTGCATGAGGTGAACTGGGTAAGAATGTTAGAGGGGTAGACAGTAAACGAAATGATGGAACACGTGACCGGAAAGAGCAGGAAGGCAGAGAAGTTTGTGCCAAGGAGCAACAGAAACAATGGGAAGACCAGAGTGAGTCCATGGTTTACCCGGGGGTGTGGAGAGGCCAAAGGCAAGTGTGCTAAAGCATGGAGAAAGTACAGAAGGCGAAGAACTCGGGAACACAGGGAGCTGAGCCGAAGAGCCAGAAATGAATATACGTTGATAAGGAGAGAAGCCCAGAGGCAATACGAGAATAACATAGCATCTGACCGAAAGTTGTTATACAGCCATATCAAGGACCAGGTAATCAGGCTGAGGAAGGAAGGAGGGGAGCTCACAGGGGGCGACCACGATGTATGTGATTAACTCAGCTCAAGATTCAGGGAGATATTCACAGCGGACACAGGCTTCCAACAAACTGAGGGAATAGGGTGCACCAGCAAATGCTGGACACACTACACACAACCGAGGAGGAGGTGAAGAAACTGCTAGGTAAACTAGATGCCTCGAAGGCGGTGAACCAAGATAACATCTCTCTGTGGGTCCTTAGAGAGGGAGCAGATGCACTATGTGTGTCACTTACAATAATCTTCAATTAATCTATTCCAACAAGGGCAACTGCCTTAGATGTGGAATACAGCAAACGTAGGCCTGATTTTTAAAAAAAAGAGACAAGCAGCACTAAACTACAGACCAGTGTCACTGACATGTATAGTATGTAAAGTTATGGAGAAGATTATCAGGAGATGAGTGGTGGAGCACATAGAAAGGAACGGGCTCATACATGACAAATAGCATGACTTCAGGAAAGGAAAAATCACAAACGTACTGGAGTTCTACGATAAAGTAACAGAAGAAAGACAGGAGAGAGAGGGATGGGTAGATTGCATTTTCTTGGAGTGTAAGAAGGCTTTCGATGCAGCACCACACAAGAGACTGGTTGAAGAGCTAGAAGAGTAGGCAGGAGTATCAGGGAAAATACTGCAATTCATCAGGGAATACCTGACAGGAAGGAAACAACTTGTGCTGGTAACTGAAGAGGTTTCGGAGTGGGTGCATGTGTAGAGTGGGGCTCCACAAGGGTCAGTTCTAGGTCCGGTGCTGTTTCTAGTATATGTGAATGACATGAGAGAAGGGATAGATTCAGAGGTGTCCTTGTTTGTGGACAATGTGAAGCTAATAAAAAGAATACAAGAGGACGAGTATCAGGTAAGCCTACAAGAAGATCTGGGCAGACTGCATGCCTGGTCCGACAAATGGCTCCTGGAGTTTAACCCCAGGAAGTGTAAAGTCATGAAGTTTGGGGAAGGACAAAGAAGACCGTAGACGGAGTACAGCCTAGGAGGTCAAAGACTGCAAAGTTCACTCAAGTAAAAGGATCTTGTGATGAGCATCATACCGAGCACATCTCCTGAGGAGCATATCAACCGAATAACTGCTGCAGCATATGGACGCCTGGCAAACCTAAGAGTAGCGTTCCGACATCTAAGTAAGGAGTCATTTAAGACACTGTACACTGTGTACATCATGCCCATATTGGAGTATGCAGTACCAGTATGGAACCCACGCCTGGTAAAATACGTTAAAACTTTAGAGAAAGTGCTAAGGTTTGCAACGAGACTAGTCCCAGAGATAAGGGACATGTCCTACGGCAATGGAGGACAGGAAGGATAGGGAGAACATGATAACGATATATAAAATACTGAGAGGAATCGACAAGGTGGACAGAAACAGGATGTTAAAATATGGGACGCAGCAACAAAGGGTCACAACCGGAAGTTGAAAACTCAGATGGGTCACAGGGATGTTAAGAAGTATTTCTTCAGTCAAAGAGTTGCCAGGAAGTGGAACAATCTGGAGAGTGATATAATGGAGGCAGGATTCATACATAGCTATAAGAAAATGTTCGATAAAGCTCATGGAGCAGGGAGAGAGTGTACCTAGTATCGACCAGCGAAGTGGCAGTACCAGGAGCTATGAATCCACCACTAGGTGAGTACGTACACACACACACACACACACACACACACACACACACACACACACACACACACACACACACACACACACACACACACACACACATACATCCACACTCACACAATTAACAATTCGTGACATTATATACAATATGTGTCAGGCCAGTTATGGAGTAAGCACCAGCATGGAACCCAAACCTTATAAAAGCATATTAAAAAAACGAGAAAAAATTTAAGAGGTTTGCAACAAAATTAGTCCCATAGCTAAAAAATATGAGAAAACTTATAATGAGACACTTATGCAACATACGGGAATCTCTCCATACCCCTCTATTGTTTGCATTGGACTGATGAAGCCACAGTGGGGCGAAACCTTTCCTTAATAAAGATGTTGTATGAGTGTCTCAATCTTCAACTTGTCGTTTTCGAAAACCATTTATCACATAACTTATAATGTTCAATATTACATGGGAGATGATATGGAAATGCATGGACAGGAACTTTCAACTAGATTTCAAGAAAACAAAACGTCTTACAGAAACTAAATGGAATAACATTTTTCAAGGGAGACACATAAATTTTTACAAAGAGCTTTGTAACATGAAAATGGAATTACAGAGTTTATTTCAAAGAGGAATGTTAGACAAAATAAAGAACAATTTAATGAAAGGTGCTGGAGAACTATGAGGGAAAAAAAAGGACTTGGAATCAATATAGGAAGCTGACCAATCAAGAAATGTTTTGAGAAGATTTAAGGAGGCCTAGAAATGAATGTTCAAAGGTTAGGAGAGACAAAGAAAAAACTTCGAATAGGAAATAGTAGACAAGAGTATGGTGGAACCAAACCTTCTTATTCACGTTTTTTCAAAAAAAAAAAAAGTGAGGCTTGAATGTTAAATACGAAATACCAGGAATGAAAGATGAAAGCAAAATAACTGAAGTAGAGGAGGAAATATGTGAGTTATTAACCAGAAATTTTCAGAATAGTCACAAAAGTTTTTTTTTTTACACCTAGTGGATTTTAATCACAGACAGACAGTTGAAGAAGAGGATATCGAAATAACTGAGGAAAAGATAGCGAAGTTACTGCTAGTGGATTTTAATCACAGACAGACAGTTGAAGAAGAGGATATCGAAATAACTGAGGAAAAGATAGCGAAGTTACTGCTGACTACAGACGAGAAGACCTGACGGAGTAGCACCTCGGGTTTTAGAAGAACATGCAAAAGAATTATGCTATCTTTGGATTATTTTTAACATTTCACTACAGGAAGCAAAATTGGCAGACGAATGAAATATGACGCGTATCATGGCAATAATTAAGAAAAAAGATAGCAAGAGGAAGGCCCTTTAATCTATAGACAAGTGTTATAAAAATACTGGGAAAAGTTATTACTGATAAGTGGACTCATGACTTTGACAATAAAAACTACTAAATAAAAAACAGTTTGGGTTTTCGGTGTACAAATTCATGTATAGAAAGCTTACTAACTTATCATGGCAGAGTTACGTAAGATGTTCCAGAAAGAAATGGGTGGCCAGATTGTATTTAAAAAAGCCTTTTTATAAAATTTTTCATCAAGACTGATTTCAAAACTGCAAAATAAAGAAAGCACTCGGCCATCTGGCTGAGTAGTTTACGCACTGGCCTGGTTTTAGGACTCGCCAATGGTTCAAACCCCACCCGTTCCGTGGATTTTTAATGATATAATAACAGTGGGAGATAGAGGAAGCAAAGTTAAATTCATTGTAATTTGAGAGAAGAGATGTAGGGAAAAGGATGGAGGAAAAAGAGGAGGGAGAAGAGATGAGTTTCTTTCTTCACCCGTATACTTCACTTCTCAATACAAGGACCCCAGATCCCAGTCTTTTTTCCCCTCTCTTCCCTCTTCAAAACTTTGCAGATATTCCCCTCAATATAGCGGACACGCCTTCATTTTATTTAGATCTGACCACCATAGCTCAATGGTTGTAACGTTCGGCTCACACTAACTCCCGTGCGCGAAACGCTCACATTTAAACTTTGATCCAGATTCTTTGATTATCGGCAAAGTAATAAATATTAGCAAGACGTCTTGCACTTCATTCCCTGTTCACGAAGCAGTAAATAGGTACCTGGCTTAAGCTTCCCCATGGACACAATAACAGCATGTGTTAGACACCCCATGACCCCTTACCATACACACACACACACCGAAGCTCAGCACTAATAAAAACATTATAACGCTGGGAGATAGGGAAAAGCTGAAAACTGTTCCAACTGAAAAAACGAAGTTCACAGGGGAAGGGGGGACATAGAAAAATACATAGGAATAACCATTATCCGAAACCTCTTTCAAAGAACACAACATGCGAAGTTCGCAAAGTGTCATTATGGGTCTTCGGCAAGAATATGTTAGAGCCCACTGTACGTCATACTTGCGACCCATTCTAGAGTGCATTCTTGAGTACTCAACCATCGACCAAATAAATCACAAACTGTTACTCAATCAAGTCCAGAGGAATGCATCCGGACTGATGCCTGTGGCTTAGGTAATAAAATACGACAAATTAATCAGAGATGCCAGCCTCCTTGTTTGTGGATGACGAGGCACAAGACAGGATAGGTCGGGAAATATTCCTGAGCATAGAAAGGATAGACAAGGATAGATTTTTTTTTTACCGTGGATAGAAGAAAAATACGGAGAGCATGATATAATGTTACACATTAAAATAAGTCCCCAGGATAGCCGAAAACATTTGAGTAAAATAGTAAACAATGGAAATGAACTAAAGTGACACAGTAGAAGCGAACTCCATAGAGAGGCTCAGAGGTAATAATGACTGCAGTAGGTCGCATCACATAGTCGAAAGAGCCGGGGCCAAGAGCTGGAACACATCATTCCCCCGCAAACTGATACTCACAAATAGACAATTACTGTACGTATGCGCGCGCGCACACACACACACGAACACTTATACACACACAGACACGAAAGAACACATGGACACAATATGAGCGTGGTAAGCGTGCAGGCGGGAGACACAAACCTGCCCAGCAATTCTGAGGAGCTGGTGGCTCTTAAGAGAGCGAGAAGACTACAAAAACATCATGAATAATACGGAACGAGCTGACCTGCCTGCCGGAAGATCTCTGGACTGCTGGGGCGGGACCAGCCCTTGGGGCCGTGCCAACCCTTGGGGCGGGGAGGAGCGGGCGCCACAACTACTACCACCACTATTATCACCACCACTACTATCACTACCACCACTATCACCACCACCACTATCACCACCACTACTATCACCCCCACTACCACCACTACTATCACCCACTACCACCACCATCACCATTACTATCACCTCCAGTACTATCACTACCACTACTATCACTATCATTACCACCACTACTACCACCACCATTACCATTACCACCACCATTACCACCACCATTACCACCACCATTACCACTATCACCACTGTTATCACTCATCACCACTACCATCACCCACCACCACTACTATCACCCACCACCAACCACCCCACTCACCCCCACCCACCCCACCTATCCCCACCCACCATCAGCCACCACCACCCACAAACAAGACTCCCACCTCATACAAGCACCACCACCTCCACACCCACAGCTGCAATCCCCAAACCCATTTTTACCATCCCCGCACCCACCGCTACCACCGCCATATGTATCATCACCACTTTTGTCACCGCCATCTACACTACAGCTATCACCACCACTGTGGCATGCACAAGACCAAATTCTTGTAGTCATCATAGCCAGCTGTTGCACAGTAAACAGAGATGTCTGGTGGTGTTATACAGCTGAGCTTTAAATCCTCTGGTGACTTGTGGTTATGCTGTGGCATTCTGACGTATCAGGAGGGAATTACAGGGATAGATTAATTACTTTCCTGTATTCTTTCCAACCAGCTAGACTCTCTCAGGCAGTCAGCTGGTTTACATAATCCACTGTGACACATGAATCGTCATGACTGTTCATGTTCACTGTTCATTTGAGTTGAAATCCTTGCGTATTTGTAAATATTGAACTACGTCATCAACCACCATCACCAGCGCTAAACACACTATCATTGCTACTATTTACCATCATCACCACCCTCATCACCAAAACTGCATCATAACTAATCATTATCATTGCCCTTGTCACCCGCACCCCCCACCATCAACACTACCACTACATTCCCACCACCAACACTACCTCTACACTCCCACCACCAACACTGCCACTACATTCCCACCACCAACACTACCTCTACACTCCCACCACCAACACTGCCACTACATTCCCACCACCAACACTACCACTACATTCCCCCCACCAACACTACCACCACTACACTCCACCAACACTACCACCACTACACTCCACCACCAACAATAAACTACATTCCCACCACCAACAATACCACTGCATTTCCACCACCAACGCTACCACTACATTCCTACCACCACCACTACCACCACTACACTCCACCACCAACACTGCCATCACTACACTCCACCAACACTACCACCACTACACTCCACCACCAACACTACCACCACTACACTCCACCATCAACACTACCACCACTACACTCCACCACCAACAATAAACTACATTCCCACCACCAACGCTACCACTACATTCCCACCACCACCACTACCACCACTACATTCCCACCACCAAAACTACCACCACTACACTCCACCAACACTACCACCACTACACTCCACTACCACTACACTCCCACCACCAACATTACCACCACTCCCACCACCAACACTACCACCACTCCCACCACCAACACTACCACCACTCCCACCTCCAACACTGCCACCACTCCCGTCACCACTCCCACCACTCCCGTCACCACTCCCACCACCAACACTACCACTACTCCCACCACCAACACTGCCACCACTCCCACCACCAACACTGCCACCACTCGCACCACCAACACTATCACCATTCCCACCACCAACACTACCATCACTCCCACCACCAACACTGCCACCACTCTGAACACCAACACTACCACCACTCTGAACACCAACACTACCACCACTCTGAACACCAACACTACCACCACTCCCATCACCAACACTACCACCACTCCTGTCACCACTCCCGCCACCACTCCCACCACCAACACTACCACCAACACTACCACCACTCCTACCACCAACACTATCACCACTCCCACCACCAAAACTACAACCATTCCCACCACCAACACTGCCGCCACTCCCATCACCACTCTCACCACCAACATTACCACCACTCCCACCACCAACATTACCACCACTCCCACCACCAACACTACCACCACTCCCTCCACCAACACTACCATCACTCCCACCACCAACACTGCCACCACTCCCACCACCAACACTACCACCACTCCCACCACCAACACTACCACCACTCCTGTCACCACTCCCACCACCACTCACACCACCAACACTACCACCACTCCTACCACCAACACTACCACCACTCCTACCACCAACACTACCACCACTCCCACCACCAACACTGCCACCACTCCCATCACCACTCCCACCACCAACAATACCACCACTCCCACCACCATTACCACCACTCCCACCACCAACACTACCACCACTCCCTCCACCAACACTACCACCACTCCCACCACCAACACTACCACCACTCCCACAACCAACACTACCGCCACTCCCTCCACCAACAGTACCACCACTCCCACCACCAACACTACCACCACTCCCACCACCAACAGTACCACCACTCCCACCATCAACACTATCACCACTCCCTCCACCAACACTACCACCACTCCCACCACCAACAATACCACCACTCCCTCCACCAACACTACCACCACTCCCTCCACCAACACTACCACCACTCCCTCCACCAACACTACCACCGCTCCCACCACCAACACTACCACCACTCCCACCACCAACACTACCACCACTCCCACCACCAACACTACCACCACTCCCTCCACCAACACTACCACCACTCCCACCACCAACACTACCACCGCTCCCACCACCAACACTACCACCGCTCCCACCACCAACACTACCACCACTCCCACCACCAACACTACCACCACTCCCTCCACCAACACTACCACCACTCCCACCACCACTACCACCACTCCCACCACCAACACTACCACCACTCACACCACCAACACTACCACCACTCCCAACACCAACACTACCACCACTCCCACCACCAACACTTCCACCACTTCCACCACTCCTGTCACCACACCCACCACCAACACTACCACCACTCCCACCACCAACACTACCACCACTCCCACCACCAACACTGCCACCACTCCCATCACCACTCTCACCACCAATACTACCACCACTCCCACCACCAACACTTCCACCACTCCCATCACCACTCCCACCACCAACACTACCACCACTCCTATCACCACTCCCACCACTCCTACCACTCCTACCACCACTCCTACCACCACTCCCACCACCAACACTACCGCCACTCGCACCACCAACACTACCGCCACTCGCACCACCAACACTACCACCTCTCCCACCACCAACATTACCACCACTCCCAACTCCAACACTACCACCACTCCCACCACCAGCACTGCCACCACTCCCATCACCACTCCCACCACCAACACTACCACCGCTCCTACCACCACTCCCACCACCAACACTACCATCACTCCCACCACCAGCACTGCCACCACTTCCATCACCACTCCCACCACCAACACTATCACCATTCCCACCACCAACACTACCATCACTCCCACCACCAACACTGCCACCACTCCTATCACCACTCCCATCACTAACACTCCCACCACCAACACTACCACCACTCCCACCGCTCCTACCACCACTCCCACCACCAACACTACCATCACTCCCACCACCAGCACTGCCACCACTTCCATCACCACTCCCACCACTAACACTACCACCACTCCCACCACCAACTGTACCATCACTCCCACCACCAACACTGCCACCACCAACACTGCCACCACTCCTATCACCACTCCCATCACTAACACTCCCACCACCAACACTACCACCACTCCCACCACCAACACTACCACCACTCCAACCACCAACACTGCCACCACTCCCATCACCACTCCCACCACCAACATTGCAACCACTCCCACCACGAACATTACCACCACTCCCACCACCAACACTACCACCACTCCCTCCACCAACACTACCACCACTCCCACCACCAACACTACCACCACTCCCACCACCAACACTACCACCACTCCCACCACCAACACTACCACCACTCCCACCACCAACACTGCCACCACTCCCATCACCACTCTCACCACCAATACTACCACCACTCCCACCACCAATACTACCACAACTCCCACCACCAACACTTCCACCACTCCCATCACCACTCCCACCACCAACACTACCACCACTCCTATCACCACTCCCACTACTCCTACCACTCCTACCACCACTCCTACCACCACTCCTACCACCACTCCTACCACCACTCCTACCACCACTCCTACCACCACTCCCACCACCAACACTACCGCCACTCGCACCACCAACACTACCGCCACTCGCACCACCAACACTACCACCTCTCCCACCACCAACATTACCACCACTCCCAACTCCAACACTACCACCACTCCCACCACCAGCACTGCCACCACTCCCATCACCACTCCCACCACCAACACTACCACCAACACTACCACCGCTCCTACCACCACTCCCACCACCAACACTACCATCACTCCCACCACCAGCACTGCCACCACTTCCATCACCACTCCCACCACTAACACTACCACCACTCCCACCACCAACTGTACCATCACTCCCACCACCAACACTGCCACCACCAACACTGCCACCACTCCTGTCACCAATCCCATCACTAACACTCCCACCACCAACACTACCACCACTCCCACCACCAACACTACCACCACTCCAACCACCAACACTGCCACCACTCCCATCACCACTCCCACCACCAACACTACCACCACTCCAACCACCAACACTGCCACCACTCCCATCACCACTCCCACCACCAACATTGCCACCACTCCCACCACGAACATTACCACCACTCCCACCACCAACACTACCACCACTCCCACCACCAACACTACCACCACTCCCACCACCAACACTACCACCACTCCCACCACCAACACTACCACCACCAACACTACCACCACTCCCACCACCAACACTTCCACCACTCCCACCACAACACTACCACCACTCCTGTCACCACACCCACCACCAACACTACCACCACTCCCACCACCAACACTACCACCACTCCCACCACCAACACTACCACCACTACCAACACTACCACCACTACCAACGCTACCACCGCTCCCACCACCATGTATATATCTTCCTTGCATATGTACACAACACGTCTCGATACTGCTGCAGTTTTTATACATTGCAGGTTACAACTGTGCGTACCCACCTAATTGTGGCTGCAAGGGTCGAGTCATAGCTCTTAGCCCCGCCTCTTCAGTGGTCGCTACTAGATCCACTCTCTCCCTGCTCCATGAACTTTATTATACCACTTCTTAAAGCTGTGTATGAGTCCTGCCTCCACTACATAGCTCTCCAGATTGTTCCACTTCCTGACAACTGTATGGCTGAAGAAATATTCCCTAACATCCCTGTGACTCATCTGAGTTTTCAACTTCCAGTTGTGACCCCTTGTTGCTGTGTCATATCTGTGAAACATTCTGTCCCTGTCTACCTTGCAGATCATCTCAGTATTTATATATTATCATGTCTCCCCTATCCTTCCTGTCCTTCTGTGTTGTCAGGTTGAATTCCCTTAACATCTCCTCGTAAGACAAACCCCTTAGTTTCGGGAGTAGTCTTGTTGCAAACCTTTACACTTTCTCTAACGTGTTGGACCAGGTGTGGATTTCATACTGGTGCTGTATACTCCAATATGGGCATGACGTACACGGTGTACAGTGTCGTGAATGACTCCTTACTTAGATGTCGAAACACTATTCTCAGGTTTACCAGGCGTCCATATGCTGCAGCAGTTATTTGGTTGATGTGCGCCTCAGGCGATGTGCTCGGTATGATGCTTACCCCTTTTCCTTAGACTGTACTCCGTCTGCGATCTTCTTTGTCCTTCCCCAATCTTCATAACTTTGCACTTGCTAGAGTTAAACTCCAGGAGCTATTTGTCAGACCTGACTTGCAGCCTGTACAGATCTCCTTGTAGGCTTACCTTATCCCCTTCCGCCTGTATTTTCCTCATTAGTTTCACAACGTCTGCAGAGGCACACATGACTCCTTCCCTTCAGTCATAGCATTCACATATACAAGAAATAGCACCGGACCTAAGACTGATCTTGTGAAACCCCACTCGACACATGCACCCACTCAGACACCTCGTCTCGGACCGACACACGTTGTTTCCTTTCCCTGATCCATTGCAATACTTTCCTTCCCATTCCTGCCTGCTCCTCTAGTTTTTCAACCAGTCTCTTGTGTGAAACTGTGTCAAAAGCCTTCTTACAGTCCAATAAGATGCAGTCTAACCATCCCTCTCCTGTTTTACTTCTGTTACCTTGTCACAGAACTCCAACAGATTCGTGTGTGTGTGTGTGTACTCACCTATTTGTACTCACTCATTTGTGGTTGCAGGTGTTGCAGGCCCCGCCTCTTCACTGATCGCTACTAGGTCCTCTCTCTCCCTGCTCCATGAGCTTTATCTTACCTCGTCTTAAAGCTATGTATGGTTCCTGCCTCCACTACATCACCTGCCAGACTACTCCACTTCCTGACAACTCTGACTGAAGAAATACTCCCTAACATCCCTTTGACTGATCTGAGTCCTCAACTTTCAGTTGTGATCTCTTGCTTCTGTGTTCCATCTCTGGAACATCCTCTCTCTGTCCACCTTATCTGTGTGTATGTGTGTGTGTGTGTGGGGAAAGGATTTTAAGAATTTCTCCCACACTAAATCCCTCCATTTACACAGTTTATCCACACTCTCCCTGAAATCATATTTTGCACACCCTTTGCCAAGAACCTGCTTAGCAGTACAAACTTACATGGATAAGAAACAGTAAAGGTCACAGGATCATGTCTTGCGGTTTAAACTATTAGAATAAGAAACAGTAAAGGTCACAGGATCATGTCTTGCGGTTTAAACTATTAGAATAAGAAACAATAAAGGTCCCAGGATCGTGCCTTACGGTACAGATGCTGCTAAAATTGATTATGCTTTCTATATTTTTCTTTAAACCCTCATATATCAAACAAACGGGAAAAGGCCGAGGTCTGAAACTACCGTAACTGCCTGATGGATGGGCAGTGGGCGAGATGGAGGTGCGACGACCTCGATGATTGGCCCATCAGGAAACAATGGGCTTGAATCAGTGGAGGCGTCACAGCAGTGATTGACATGGTACAGATAGAAGTGACTGAGCACTGTCGGACGGACTGACGAACAGACATGTATTCACTACTACACGAGACCGGAGAGTGATTCACAAACTACAAGAGCATGAAGGTGCTGAAGGGTATTACAGAGCATCTCAGAATAGAAAAAAATGAGAAGAGAAAATTGGTCAGAGACGATTTATAATGTTAGCCAAAGGTGACAAGCGGGGTCCTTTAGAGGTCAGTGCTGGGACCAGGTAACCGACGTACCAGAAGAAATAATACCGCATTTTGGTGTCTGCAGATAACTTCAAACTAATATATGTAAAATTTGAAGAAGACCTGGAAAGACAACAAAATTATTTGGACATACTACGTAGATGAACAGACAAATAACCTGTGATAATGAAAAAGACTGGTGATAAAGCGTAGAAGTGATAGATGGGGCGCGAGAGGCAGAGGCAGCAAATGTATAGCCAGAAGACTCTTGGGGTAAGCCTAACACCGAAAATATCGCAGGAGTCAAATGTCAACAGCACAGAATGTCGAGGAGCTGGATGGAAGCTTGGAGATGTAGTTTCTGAGAAGTCATACATGTTGTTCTCTTTCCCACCGTATCTATTAAAATGTATTTTGGTTTCAAATAAAGTTCCCAAACATGGCATATAGAAGGTGGTAGAAGAAAATACTCAAACGTTCCTGGAAGAAACCTGAGTTTTCTCTGAGGCTGTGGGACCTCGGTCATTTCTAGACAGAAGTGATGCCACCCTTTATATATACATATAGAGAAATTTTTAGAAAGGACTTAGTTTTCAATGAGTTCCTGTTAATTGACAAGTTTTACCTATTCGACACGATATATATATATATATATATATATATATATATATATGTATATATATATATATATATATATATATATATATATATATATATATATATATATATATATATATGTATATATATATATATATGTATATATATATATATATATATATATATATATATATATATATATATATATATATATATATATATATATATATATATATATATATATATATATATAGGTTCGTAGGTTCGAGTCTCCTTCAGCCAGAGATCAGTGTTTGTGTATATTTCGCATGCTCTCGCGAACAGGAAAAAAGTGTTTCACCTGCTCAGGTAAATTTTAAAAAATCCGCATTATACTTGGCGAGGCAGGAACGTCCATTAGTGTGTATATGAAGGCTTGTGTGAGGAGGTGGGAAGAGGTAGTGCTGAATGAAAGTACATCACCACACACAACACCACACACAACACCACACACAACACCACACACAACACCACACACAAAACATCACACACACCACATCACACACGTCACCAGACCTAACACATTGCACACAACGTATCACCTAACAACACATCACCACACTTTACCACACATCACCACATACAACACGTCACCACACACAACAAATCACACACAACACGTCACTACACACACAACACGTCACTACCACACATCACCACATACAACACGTCACCACACACAACAAATCACACACAACACGTCACTACACACACAACACGTCACTACATACACAATACATCACACACAACACGTCACCACACACAACACACCACCACACACAACACGTCACTACACACACATCACCACACACAACACGTCACCACACTCAAAACACATCACCATGCACAACACATCATACACAACACATCACCATACACAACATATCATATACAACACATCGCCACACACAACACATCACCATACACAACACATCACCATACACAACACATAACCACACACATCACATCGCCACACACAACACATCACCATACACAACACATCATACACAACACATCACCACACACAACACATCACCACACGCAACTCATCACCATACACAACACATCATACACAACACATCATACACAACACATCACCACACAACACATCACCATACACACATCACCATACACAACACATCATACACAACACATCACCATACACATCACACATAACACATCACACACAATATATCACCACACAACACATCACCATACACACATCACAATACACAACGCATCACCATACACAACACATCATACACAACATATCACCACACACAACATATCACCACACAACACATCACCATACACACATCACCATACACAACGCATCACCATACACAACACATCATACACAACATATCACCACACACAACATATCACCACACAACACATCACCACACAACACATCACCACACACAACACATCACCACACAACACATCATACACAACACATCACCACACAACACATCACACACAACACATCATACACAACATATCACCACACAACACATCATACACAACACATCACCACACAACACATCACCACACACAACACATCACCACACAACACATCACCACACACAACACATCATACACAACACATCACCACACAACACATCACCACACACAACACATCACCACACAACACATCACCACACACAACACATCATACACAACACATCACCACACAACACATCACCACACAACACATCACACACAACACATCACCACACAACACATCACACACAACACATCACACACAACACATCACACAACACATCACACACAACACATCACCACACAACACATCACCACACACAACACATCACCACACAACACATCACCACACACAACACATCACAGTTACAATATAACCACTAACAATGGCTATATTTTTGGCCAGCTCGGAGCCTCGCTGTAAATCGCTTTAATTGTTCATTACTCGTTTATTAAATAATTTATTATGAGCTTTATTTGTCTGACAGTAATTTGGTTTGTGTGTGTGTGTGTGTGTGTATGTACGTGTGTGTGTGTGTGTGTGTGTGTATGTACTCACCTATTTGTACTCACCTATTTGTGGTTGCAGGGGTCGAGTCATAGCTCCTGGCCCCGCCTCTTCACTGATTGCTACTAGGTCCTCTCTCTCCCTGCTCCATGAGCTTTATCATACCTCGCCTTAAAACTATGTATGGTTCCCGCCTCCACTACTTCACTTTCTAGACTATTCCACGACTTGACTACTCTATGACTGAAGAAATACTTCCTAACATCCCTTTGATTCATCTGGGTCTTCAACTTCCAATTGTGACCTCTTGTGTATGTGTCCCATCTCTGGAACATCCTGTCTTTGTCCACCGTGTCTATTCTGCGCAGTATTTTATATGTCGTTATCATGTCTCCCCTGACCCTCCTGGCCTCCAGTGTCGTCAGGCCGATTTCCCTCAACCTTTCTTCGTACGACAATCCCCGTAGCTCTGGGACTAGTCTTGTTGCAAACCTTTGCACTTTCTCTAATTTCTTGACGTGCTTGACTAGGTGTGGATTCCAAACTGGTGCTGCATACTCCAGTATGGGCCTGACGTAAATGGTATACAGTGTCTTGAACGACTCCTTATTGAGGTATCGGAACGCTATCCGTAGGTTTGCCAGGCGCCCGTATGCTGCAGCAGTTATCTGATTTATGTGCGCCTCAGGAGATATGCTCGGTGTTATACTCACCCCCAGATCTTTTTCCTTGAGTGAGGTTTGCAGTCTTTGGCCATCTAAACTATATTGTGTCTGCGGTCTTCTTTGCCCTTCCCCAATCTTCATGACTTTGCCTTTGGCAGGGTTAAACTCAAGGAGCCAGTTTCTGGACCAGGCTTGTAGCCTGTCCAGGTCTCTTTGTAGTCCTGCCTGATCCTCATCCGATTTGATTCTTCTCATTAACTTCACATCATCTGCAAACAAGGACACTTCTGAGTCTATCCCTTCCGTTATGTCGTTCACATATACCAAGAACAGCACAGGTCCTAGGACTGACCCCTGTGGAACCCCGCTTGTCACAAGCGCCCACTCTGACACCTCGTCACGTACCATGACTCGTTGTTGCCTCCCTGTCAGGTATTCTCTGATCCATTGCAGTGCCTTTCCTGTTATGTGTGCCTGATCTTCTAGCTTTTTCAGTAACCTCTTGTGAGGAACTGTGTCGAAGGCCTTTTTGCAGTCCAAAAAAATGCAGTCGATCCACCCCTCTCTCTCTTGTCTTACTTCTGTCACCTTGTCATAAAACTCTAGTAGGTTTGTGACACAGGATTTTCCTTCCCTGAAACCATGCTGGTTGTCAATTATACACTTGTTTCTTTCCAGGTGCTCCACCACTCTCCTCCTGATGATCTTCTCCATGACCTTGCATACTATACACGTTAGTGATACAGGTCTGTAGTTTAGTGCCTCATGTCTGTCTCCCTTTTTAAAAATTGGGACTACATTTGCCATCTTCCATACCTCAGGGAGTTGCCCAGTTTCAAATGATGTGTTGAAGATCTTTGTTAATGGCACACACAATATCTCTGCTCCCTCTTTAAGTACCCACGGAGAGATGTTGTCTGGTCCCACCGCCTTTGAGGTGTCAAATTCGCATAGCAGCTTCTTCACTTCCTCCTTGGTTATATGTACCTCATCCAGCACTTGCTGGTGTACCCCCCTGTTCTGATTTCCTGGAGTCCTACTGGTTTCCACTGTAAATACTTCTTTAAATCTCGTGTTGAGCTCCTGACAAACCTCTCGGTCGTTTCTTGTGAATTCCCCATCACACTTCCTCAGTCTGATTACCTGGTCCTTGACTGTTGTTTTCCTCCTGATGTGGCTGTACAACAGCTTCGGGTCAGTCTTTACTTTTGATGCTATGTCATTTTCATATTGTCTCTGAGCCTCCCTTCTTATCTGTGCATATTCGTTTCTGGCTCTTCGGCTGATTTCTTTATTTTCCTGAGTTCTCTGTCTTCTGTACCTTTTCCATTCTCTAGTACACCTAGTTTTTGCCTCCCTACACCTTTGGGTGAACCAAGGACTCGTTATGTTCGTCCCATTATTTCTGTTTCCCTTGGGAACAAACCTCTCCTCTGCCTCCTTGCATTTTGTTGCTACATAGTCCATCATTTCTTGTACTGGTTTTCCTGTCAGTTCCCTCTCCCACTGAATGTCTTGAAGGAAGTTCCTCATGCCTGAGTAGTTCCCCCTTTTGTAGTTTGGTTTTTCCCAGCCTATTCCTGCTACTCTCTCCACTTGGAGCTCAACTATGTAGTCGAAGCACAGAACCACATGATCACTAGCTCCCAGGGGCCTTTCATACATGATACTCTCGATGTCCGAACTACTCATGGTGAATACAAGGTCCAACCTTGCTGGTTCATCCTCTCCTCTCTCTCTGGTAGTGTCTCTAACATGTTGATGCATGAGGTTTTCCAGTACCACGTCCATCATCTTGGCTCTCCATGTTTCGGGACCCCCATGGGGCTCCAGGTTTTCCCAGTCAATCTCCTTGTGATTGAAATCACCCATAACTAGTAACTTTGCTCCCCCCATGTGTGCTCTCCTGGCCACCTCGGCTAGTGTGTCGATCATTGCTCTGTTGCTCTCATCGTATTCTTCTCTTGGCCTCCTGCAGTTCTGTGGTGGGTTGTACATTACTGCAATTATCACCTTACGTCCCTCAGACTGGATTGTTCCTACTAAGTAGTCCCTTTCGCCCGTGCCATCCATTCCTTCCATTTTCTCAAAACCCCACTGGTTTTTAATGAGCAGTGCAACTCCTCCTTCCCCTCTCCTCCCTCTGTCTTTCCTGAGGATTTGATATCCGGATGGAAAGATTGAATCTGTTATTATTCTGGTGAGTTTTGTTTCTGTGAGTGCTATTATGTCTGGGGATGTCTCTTTGATTCTTTCGTGCCACTCCTCATACTTGTTTGTTATTCCATCTGCATTTGTATACCACACCTTCAACTTCTTTTCTAAGACTGTGGTCTGGGAGGTATATTGGGGTTGGGGAAGTGGGAGACCTGGTAGGGAACTATGGGTTGTTGCTGTGGGGATGGAGTTTGTAATGTAGTGGGTGGGGGCATTGGATGTGGCATGGGTGTTTTGATTTAGAGTGTTTGGTTGCACTGGGGTTGACCTGGTTGGGAGGCTTCTATAGGAAGTTGTGAGGGAGGCTGTATTTGATCTTCTTCCTGGGTCTGGGATCTCCTGTCTGTCTTCTCCATCCCCTCTCTTTCCTGCTTTCGCCTTTGTGTGTGTGTGTGTGTGTGTGTGTGTGTGTGTGTGTGTGTGTGTGTGTGTGTGTGTGTGTGTGTGTGTGCGTGTGTGTGTTTGTGTGTGTGTATGTGTGTGCTTGCGTGCGTGTGTGCGTGCGTGCGTGCGCGCGTACTTTATAACACCTGTGTGTGCTCAAATTTTTCTTTGTGAAGGTTGAGCTGCAGTTTCTGGCCCTTCCTTGAGAAAGGCGTCCGGGAGATGTGAATTAATGAGGCATGAGTCGAGAAATGGAACTGTAGCTCCAGCTCACTGGATCAAGAGCCGTTTACCGGCATCAAGGCACCACCCTACCTTGAATTGTATTGCCATGTCATTCTGCCAAATTATTAACGTTTATTTGCATACGTTCATATATATATATATATATATATATATATATATATATATATATATATATATATATATATATATATATATTATATATATATATTATATATACATATATATATATATATATATATATATATATATATATATATATATATATATATATATATATATATATATATAGAGTTAGAGGTATTGGGAAGATGGAGGGAATATTTTGAGGAATTGTTAAATGTTGATGAGGATAGGGAAGCTGTGATTTCGTGTATAGGGCAAGGAGGAATAACGTCTTGTAGGAGTGAGGAAGAGCCAGTTGTGAGTGTGGGGAAAGTTCGCGAGGCAGTAGGCAAAACGAAAGGGGGTAAGGCAGCTGGGATTGATGTGATAAAGATAGAAATGTTAAAAGCAGGTGGGGATATAGTTTTGGAGTGGTTGGTGCAATTATTTAATAAATGTATGGAAGAGGGTAAGGTACCTAGGGATTGGCAGAGAGCATGCATAGTTCCTTTGTATAAAGGCAAAGGGGACAAAAGAGAGTGCAAAAATTATAGGGGGATAAGTCTGTTGAGTATACCTGGTAAAGTGTATGATAGAGTTATTATTGAAAGAATTAAGAGTACGACGGAGAATAGGATAGCAGATGAACAAGGAGGCTTTAGGAAAGGTAGGGGATGTGTGGACCAGGTGTTTACAGGGAAACATATAAGTGAACAGTATTTAGATAAGGCTAAAGAGGTCTTTGTGGCATTTATGGATTTGGAAAAGGCGTATGACAGGGTGGATAGGGAGGCAATGTGGCAGATGTTGCAGGTGTATGGTGTAGGAGGTAGGTTACTGAAAGCAGTGAAGAGTTTTTACGAGGATAGTGAGGCTCAAGTTAGAGTGTGTAGGAAAGAGGGAAATTATTTCCCAGTAAAAGCAGGCCTTAGACAAGGATGTGTGATGTAACCGTGGTTGTTTAATATATTTATAGATGGGGTTGTAAGAGAAGTAAATGCGAGGGTCTTGGCAAGAGGCGTGGAGTTAAAAGATAAAGAATCACACATAAAGTGGGAGTTGTCACAGTTGCTCTTTGCTGATGACACTGTGCTCTTGGGAGATTCTGAAGAGAAGCTGCAGAGACTTGTGGAAGAATTTGGTAGGGTGTGCAAAAGAAGAAAATTAAAAGTGAATACAGGAAAGAGTAAGGTAATGAGGATAACAAAAAGCTTAGGTGATGAAAGATTGGATATCAGATTGGAGGGAGAGAGTATGGAGGAGGTGAATGTATTCAGATATTTGGGAGTGAACGTGTCAGCGGATGGGTCTATGAAAGATGAGGTGACTCATAGAATTGATGAGGGGAAAAGGGTGAGTGGTGCACTTAGGAGTCTGTGGAGACAAAGAACTTTGTCCTTGGAGGCAAAGAGGGGAATGTATGAGAGTATAGTTTTACCAACGCTCTTATGTGGGTGTAAAGCATGGGTGATGAATGTTGCAGCGAGGAGAAGGCTGGAGGCAGTGGAGATGTCATGTCTGAGGGCAATGTGTGGTGTGAATATAATGCAGAGAATTCGTAGTTTGGAAGTTAGGAGGAGGTGCGGGATTACCAAAACTGTTGTCCGGAGGGCTGACGAAGGGTTGTTGAGGTGGTTCGGACATGTAAAGAGAATGGAGCGAAACAGAGTGACTTCAAGAGTGTATCAGTCTGTAGTGGAAGGAAGGCGGGGTAGGGGTCGGCCTAGGAAAGGTTGGAGGGAGGGGGTAAAGGAGGTTTTGTGTGCGAGGGGCTTGGACTTCCAGCAGGCATGCGTGAGCGTGTTTGATAGGAGTGAATGGAGACAAATGGTTTTTAATACTTGACGTGCTGTTGGAATATGAGCAAAGTAACATTTATGAATGGGTTCAGGGAAACCGACAGGCCGGACTTGAGTCCTGGAGATGGGAAGTACAGTGCTGCACTCTGAAGGAGGAGCGTTAATGTTGCAGTTTAAAAACTGTAGTGTAAAAAAACACACTTCTGGCAAGACAGTGATGGAGTGAACGATGGTGAAAGTTTTTCCTTTTCGGGCCACCCTGCCTTGGTGGGAATCGGCCAGTGTGATAATAAAAAAATAAATTAATATATATATATATATATATATATATATATATATATATATATATATATATATATATATATATATATATATATATATATGCAGGACTAGCCACGGGTGGGGGTGGAAATCTTCAGCTGAAGTACTCTCACACTTCTCAGTGCCTCTTCAGGAGCTGTGTAATGTTGCAAGGGAGCAACCGAAGCAGGGAGAGGTCTCAGAGTAGTGTAGATGTCACCGGCCACGGTGACACCTAGACTGGGTTAGTGGTCGGTGCCAACCACACCCTACCATCATCCCCCTACTCCCCATATGGGATATATATATATGTGTGTGTGTGTGTGTGTGTGTGTGTGTGTGTGTGTGTGTGTGCGTGTGTGTGTGTGTGTTGTGTGTGTGTGTTGTGTGTGGGTGTGTGTGGATTTATACCCACTTAGTCATGCACATGAATAATTATTTTTTTGTAAATATCAGATGTAATTTTCTGTTAAAGGTTCGATGATTGAAAATATTTTAATATAATTTAATTTATAATACGATGATGGGAGTTATTAATGATGTTTGTCATGTAATTATCCTTGTTCCATACACTCTAATTATCTTTGTAACTATTAATAATTTATATATATATATATATATATATATATATATATATATATATATATATATATATATATATATATATATATATTAACACATCGGCCGATTCCCACCAAGGCAGGGTGGCCCGAAAAAGAAAAACTTTCATCATCATTCACTCCATCACTGTCTTGCCAGAAGGGTGCTTTTCACTACAGTTTTTAAACTGCAACATTAACACCCCTCCTTCAGAGTGCAGGCACTGTACTTCCCATCTCCAGGACTCAAGTCCGGCCTGCCGGTTTCCCTGAATCCCTTCATAAATGTTACTTTGCTCACACTCCAACAGCACGTCAAGTATTAAAAACCATTTATCTCCATTCACGCCTATCAAATACACTCAGGCATGCTTCCTGGAAGTCCAAGCCCCTCGCTCACAAAACCTCCTTTACCCCCTCCCTCCAACCTTTCCTAGGCCGACCCTTATCCCGCCTTCCCTCCACTACAGATTTATACACTCTCGATGTCATTCTGTTTCGTTCCATTCTCTCTACATGCCCGAACCACCTCAACAATCCCTCCTCAGCCCTCTGGATAATAGTTTGGTAATCCCGCACCTCCTCCTAATTTCCAAACTACGAGTTCTCTGCATTATATTCACACCCCACATTACCCTCAGACATGACATCTTCACTGCCTCCAGCCTTCTCCTCGCTGCAACATTCACCTCCCATGCTTCACACCCTTACAAGAGTGTTGGTACAACTATACTCTCATACATTCCCCTCTTTGCTTTCATGGACAAAGTTCTTTGTCTCCACTGACTCCTAAGTGCACCACTCACCCTTTTCCCCTCATCAATTCTATGATTCACCTCATCCTTCATAGACCCATCTGCTGACACGTCCACTCCTAAATATATGAATACATTCTCCTCCTCCATACTCTCTCCCTCCAATCTGATATCCAGTCTTTCGTCACCTAAGCTTTTTGTTATCCTCATTACCCTACTCTTTCCTGTATTCACTTTTAATATTCTTCTTTTACATACCCTACGAAATTCATCCACCAATCTCCCAAAAGCACAGTGTCATCAGCAAACAGCAACTGTGACAGCTCCCACTTTGTGTTTGATTATCTTTTAAGTCCACTCTTCTTGCCAAGACCCTCGCATTCACTTCTCTTACAACCTCATCTATAAATATATTGAACAACCACGGTGACATAACACATCCTTGTGTAAGGCCTACTTTTACTGGGAAATAATCTCCCTCTCTCCTACTTACTCTGATCTGAGCCTCACAATCCTCGTGAAAGCTCTTCACTGCTTTCAGTAACCTACCTCCTACACCATACACCTGCAACATCTGCGCCATTACCCCCCTATCCATCCTGTCATATGCCTTTTCCAAATCCATAAATGCCACAAAAACCTCTTTACCCTTATCCTTACCTATCATAAAGCCTCCTTGTTCATCTGGTATCATACTCCCCGTCTTACTCTTAATTCTTTCAATAATAACTACCATACACTTTACCAGGTATACTCAACAGACTTATTCCTCTATAATTTTTGCACTTTCTCTTGTCTCCTTTACCTTTATACAAAGGAACTATGCATGCTCTCTGCTAATCTCAAGGTACCTTACCCTCTTCCATTAATTTATTAAATAATAGCACCAACCACACCAGAACTATATCCCCACCTGCTTTTAACATTTCTATCTTTATCTCATCAATCCCAGCTCCCTTACCCCCTTTCATTCTAACCACTGCCTCATGAACTTCCTCCACACGCGCAACTGGCTCATCCTCACTCCTACATGATGTTATTCCTCATTGCCCTTTACACGAAATCACAGCTTCCCTATCTTCATCAACATTTAACAATTCCTCAAAATATTCCATCCATCTTCCCAATGCCTCTAACTCTCCATTTAATAACTCTCCTCTCCTATTTTTAACTGTCAAATCCATTTGTTCCCTTGGCTTCCTCAACTTATTAATCTCACTCCAAAACTTTTTCTTATTTTCAACAAAATTTGTTGATAACATCTCCTTTTCAACAAAATTTGTTGATAACATCTCCTTTTCAACAAAATTTGTTGATAACATCTCATTTGTTCTCTTTTGACATTGCTTCACCACTCTCTCAACCTCTCTTTTTCTCTATATATACTCTTCCTTCCTTGCATCACTTCTACTTCGTCAAAACCTCTCATATGCTAACTTTTTCTCCTTTACTACTCTTTTTACATCATCATTCCATTAATCGCTCTTCTTCCCTCCCGCACCCACTTTCCTGTAACCACAAACTTCTGCTGAACACTCTAACACTATATACTTAAACCTGCCCCATACATCTTCGACCCCATTACCTAAACTCTCACTAGCCCATCTATCCTCCAATATTTGTTTATATCTTACTCTAACAGCCTCCTCTTTTAGTTTCTAAACCTTCACCTCTCTTTTACTTGCTGGTTCTATATTCCTTGTATCCCATCTACCTTTTACCCTCACTGTAGCTACAACTAAAAAGTGATCTGATATATCTGTGGCCCCTCTATAAATATGTGCATCCTGAAGTCTAATCAGTCTTTTATCTACCAGTACGTAGTTCAACAAACTACTGTCATTACACCCTACATCATATCTTGTATACTTATTTATCCTCTTTTTCTTAAAATATGCATTACCTATAACTAAACCCCTTTCTTTAAAAAGTTCTTGACTGCAGTCATTTGGGTAATTCCATGATATATTGAAAATGATCGCTTTCCCCAAGCTCATCATTAACTTCAAGATTATTAATTAGTGATTACTTGTTGGCAAGAACCAAATCAGGCAGGTTATTTCCTCTAATTAGTTCTGTCACAAACTGCTTTAAGAAGTTGTCCTGAATCGTATCAAGAAAGTCGCTAGACTGAAGATTTCCTGTCAAATTGCTCAAGTCAGTTTGTCTAAAGTTAAAATCTCCCATTAGTACAACATTTTTCTACCAAGATACCTTATGAATTTCATCCCTTAGAAGTTGACTGCACTCCCTATCAAGGTTTGGGGCCTGTAAATCACACCCAAGATCAGTTTTTCATGACCCTCGAAAAGCTGTAGCCAAACAGACCCAGTGGCTGATGCTTCTAATTTTATATCTTGTCTAACACAACAGTTTAAATTATGTCTGACATATATAGCCACTCCACCCTTCCTGTTGACCCTTTCAGTGTGAAATAATTTATAGCCTAGTATGTGGCATTCAGAAGACGTATTTCTCCTATCTTTCAGGTTGAACCAAGTCTCTGTTATAGCAATAATAACTATGATTCCTTCACTTGCAGTTAATCTTAGTTCATCTATCTTTTTTCTTACACTCCTTCTATTAGTATAGAAAACCTTAAGGGAGCTAGTCACCCACTGTCCTTTACTGTCTCTCTTTGCTGACCAGTTCCATTGTCTTTACTTGTAACTTTATGATGAATAATGTTTTTTAAACATATCCCTGAGGAATCCTAGTAATACCTGCTGTTTTCAGCCCTTGTACTGCAACCTGTTTATTTCTCACGTGCATCCATACCTCTATCTTCTATCAGTTTAAAGTCCTGGACAAATCAGCAACAGCCCCCTCAATCGAGTTGGCTAATCCTACCACCCTTGCCCCAGAGAGATGTACCCCATCCCTTGCGTACATAATACGTTTGACATATAAATTGTCCCAGTTATCAATGAATGGGATAGTAAGTTCCTTGCAGTACCTGTCTAGCTAGCAATTTACACCAGTTGTTTTAAACATCCATTCACTGCCCACTCCCCTTTTGGGTAAGATGCTGCATATAATCACGACTCCTTCTTTAGAGCTAATTAAATCTACAGCTGACTTGTACTTATCCAAAAGCTCCTGTCTCCTGTCCTTGCTGATATCATTTCCACCAGCACTGAGACAGATAATGAGCTTGTTCCCATTACCTGACATGATATTATCCAACCTGTTGACCATGTCATCAACACCAGCTTCTGGGAAACACACCCTCTCCCTCACCTTCCTATCTCTTTAAAGATGACACGGTCCATAATATTATCTTACCCGTGAGTCACCGACCACAAGAATCTTCATACCTTTATTATGTCTGGGGTTAGAGGTGCCTTTAACCTCACTGGCTACTGAAGTACACTTGTCCTTGAGAACAGAGAAGCGATTTCCTACCTTCATTTCTCATTACACACGTTCCATGGGCAAATAAATAGAAACGATGCCACGTATCAGTGGTGACGTGTACTTAGCTCTGTGAAGACCTGTTTGTGTGCTCTCTGTGAATCTGAACCAGGATGCCCTCTCTTGAGCAACTTTACCAGCAGCTGAGAGAAGAGCTCAGAGTTGCTAAGATGGAGATACGGCGATTAACGGAGGAGAACAAGAGGATTCGTAGTAATCCTCCTGTTGTGAATCCCCAGGTTAAGAGGGGAGCTTGGTCAGTGGCCGGGCAACATGGAACCAAGCTGAAGATCAAGAAAACGGTTGGAGAGGCAGAAACAACGAGAAACCAGAAGACTACCGTGGAAACTTCCAAGCCATTCTCGGTGCTACCCGACGAATGTGAGTGTTCTACTGGGAATGCCACAACGAGCACCAAAGAAGCATTGGCAGACGTGAGTGAGACATCCCTAGAAACCCCAACGAAGACCATCGAGAACGTCTTGACGAATTCTACAAGTGGTGTAATGCTACCTGGCGAATGTGAGTCGACTACTCGGAGTATCACGACGGACGACGCAAAGGAAGGTAAAAACATTGTTGTTGTTGGGGATAGCCAGATTAGGTACATGGATAGGGTATTCTGCTTGAAGGACAGGAGTAGGAGGCAGAGAGTGTGTTTTCCTGGGGCAGGGATGAAGGATATTGTTAGCCGTCTGGATGACATCATGAGAGGTAATGGGAGCAATCCTATTATCTGTCTCAGTGCTGGAGGCAACGATGTTGGCAGACGTAGGAGTGAGGACCTGATTAGCAGGTATAGGTCAGCAATAGAGATAATTAGGAGGAAGGGTGGCAAACCTGTCATATGTGGCATTTTGCCAAGGAGAGGAGTTGGAAATGAATGGTTGTCCAGAGCAATTGGTGTCAATTGCTGGCTGGACAAATACTGTAAGGAAAATGCGGTAACATTCATTGACAACTGGGACCTCTTCTATGGTAGAAATGACATGTATGCCAGGGATGGGGTTCACTTGTCTAGGTGTGGGGTGGGAGCACTGGCCAACGCAGTGGAGGGAGCTGTTAGGTCTTTAAACTAGGCATAGTTAGTGGTATGGGTTTTGGCGGGAAAACTGTGAAGTCGCAGGGTAGTAACATGAGTACTAGGAGAACTAGTAATAGGCAAAATGAGGAGGATATTGGAAAGCCAGTGGCACTAATTGACAATGACAGTAATAGGTTTAGTGGAATAACAGAAAGGAGCAGGAAGGGTAAAGAGATAGGAGGGTCAATAAATATTTATTACACAAATAGTCGCAGTGCTAGGAATAAGATGGACGAGTTGAGACTAGTTGCTAGTGCAGGTAACATAGATGTATTTGCCATTACTGAGACGTGGTTTAATTCAAAAAGTCGGGACATGCCTGCAGAATGTCACATTCAGGGTTTTAAATTGTTCCAAGTAGATAGAAGTATCGGGAAGGGGGGTGGGGTGGCATTGTATGTCCGAGATCGCTTGAACTTTTGCATAAAAACAGGTATTAAGTCTGAAGTAACACATACAGAGTCTGTTTGGATAGAATTTTCAGAGGGGCATGAAAAATTAATTTTAGGTGTGATATACCGTCCCCCAAATTTAGATAGGGATCAGGGGAGACTACTATGGGAGGAAATTGTTAGGGCCACAAGGCACGATAATGTAGTAATTCTAGGAGACTTTAACTTTAGTCATATTGATTGGAATTTCTTAACTGGGAATTTAGAATCATACGATTTCTTAGAAGTAGTTCAGGATTGTTTTTTGAAGCAGTTTGTGACAGAACCTACAAGGGGTAATAACCTGCTTGACTTAGTTCTGGCAAACAATGAATCCCTTGTTAATAATTTAGAAGTTTCAGAGGAACTGGGTGCCAGCGACCACAAATCAATTACATGTAGAATTGAATGGAAGTATGATAGTAGGGATAACTCAGTAACAGTCCCAGATTTTCGCTTAGCAGATTACGATGGGCTTAGAGAACACTTATCATCTGTTGACTGGGGTAACGAAGAGAGCTATCAATATGACAGTTTTCTGAACACAATACATGCTGCTCAAAGAACGTTTATCCCTTATAAGGAAATTAGATCAAATAGAAATGACCCAAAATGGATGAATAATAGGCTGAAATATCTACTAGGGCATAAGAAAGGAATTTATAGGCGTATCAAAAGAGGCGAGGGTCATCTTATGAATCAGTATATTGACATTAAGAGGGACATTAAAAAGGGGATAAGAAAAGCTAAAAGGGACTATGAAATTAAAGTTGCTAGGGATTCTAAAACTAACCCAAAAAGTTTTTTCCAGGTCTATAGAACAAAAGTCAGAGATAAGATAGGTCCCCTTAAAAATAACTATGGGCATCTTACTGACAAAGAGAATGAAATGTGCTCGATTTTAAATAATTATTTTCTCTCGGTTTTTACACAGGAAGACACTAATAATATTCCGGTAATTAATTTTTATAGTGGATCAGAAGATAAATTATGTAACATCACAGTCACTAGTGAAATGGTTGTGAAGCAGATAGACAGACTGAAGCAAAATAAGTCACCGGGTCCTGATGAGGTTTTTTCAAGGGTTCTAAATGAATGCAAAATGGAAGTCTGTGAACCATTAACTAATATTTTTAATTTATCTCTTCAAACAGGTGCAGTGTCTGATATGTGGAAGATGGCTAATGTAATTCCTATTTTTAAAACAGGGGACAAGTCGTTACCGTCAAATTACCGCCCAATAAGCCTGACCTCAATTGTAGGCAAATTACTAGAGTCAATTATAGCTGAGATTATAAGAAGCCATCTCGATAAGCATAGCATGATTAATGATACTCAGCATGGATTCACAAGAGGCCGGTCTTGTCTAACTAATTTATTAACTTTCTTCAGTAAAGCTTTTGAGGCTGTTGACCACGATAAAGAATTTGATATTATTTACTTAGATTTTAGTAAGGCATTTGATAGAGTTCCGCACCAAAGACTGTTGAAGAAAGTAGCAGCTCATGGCATTGGGGAAAGGGTGCTCTCGTGGATCGAATCATGGCTCACAGACAGGAAGCAAAGAGTGTCCATAAATGGAGTTAAATCCGAGTGGGGATCAGTAACAAGTGGCGTTCCACAGGGATCAGTCTTGGGCCCGTTGTTGTTTATAATATATATCAATGATCTTGTAAAGTAAAAGGACACAAGTGCAACTAATGTGACATTTATTGTGGCAACGTTTCGCTCTCCAGGAGCTTTATCAAGCCATTACAAACAATACATGGACACAGAGGGTATATAAAGGCTCAGAGTGAGGTGAATACTAGTGAGGTACCATTTCGATGTTCACTAGTGGTAGTAGTAGTAGTAGTAGTGGTAGTGACAAAAGTAATACAATATGGTAGAGCAATTAATTCGTACATGAGTAAAAGGATATAAAAGCTATTACTTGGGTAACATAAAAATAGGTTGGACAAATATAAACTGGAATGAGGCAGGTTGTTTCAGTGTTCACTCTCTGTGCTTTGTGTAGTATAACAGGAGAGACTATGTGATGGCAGGGTTTACTGTTTTCAGGAGGATTCTTGCTAAGACTTCGGAGATGGTGAAGCTGCCGTTGTTTTGTTTAATTGTATTCGAAACAGCGATCAGTGCTGATTCAAGGCACTTGCGTGTGCGGAAATTAGTTTCTTTTATCACTAATTGGGCGTCTCTGAATTTCATAAGATGATTGGTGGAATTTCGGTGTTGTACACAGGCGTTGTTTAAGTTGTCGTTCCTACATGCGTATATGTGTTCATTGAGGCGGGTGTCGAGGTTTCTTGCTGTTTCACCTACGTAGATCTTGTCACAGCCTCCACAGGGTATAGTGTAAACTCCTGCATTGACTGGTTCGTGGTGCTTGGGTTTTGTCCTGGTTAGATCCTTTATTGAAGTGGTAGAAGCGATGGCGACTCTGGTGTTAGCTTGTGAAAGTACTTTTGAGACGTTTAGTGCAACCTGGTTGTTGGGAAGAATTATAACTTTGTTGGGAGCGGTGTTGATGCGTGGAGAATTGATGATCTGAAGAGCTCTTTTCTTGCAATCTTTGATGAAAAAAGAAGGAAATTGTAACTCAGTGAATGTTTGGTGAATGTAAGTACATTCCTCGTCAAGAAACTCAGGACTACAAATTCGGTATGCTCTTAGGAAAAACCTCGACACCCGCCTCAATGAACACATATACGCATGTAGGAACGACAACTTAAACAACGCCTGTGTACAACACCGAAATTCCACCAATCATCTTATGAAATTCAGAGACGCCCAATTAGTGATAAAAGAAACTAATTTCCGCACACGCAAGTGCCTTGAATCAGCACTGATCGCTGTTTCGAATACAATTAAACAAAACAACGGCAGCTTCACCATCTCCGAAGTCTTAGCAAGAATCCTCCTGAAAACAGTAAACCCTGCCATCACATAGTCTCTCCTGTTATACTACACAAAGCACAAAGAGTGAACACTGAAACAACCTGCCTCATTCCAGTTTATATTTGTCCAACCTATTTTTATGTTACCCAAGTAATAGCTTTTATTTCCTTTTACTCATGTACGAATTAATTGCTCTACCATATTGTATTACTTTTGTCACTACCACTACTACTACTACTACTACCACTAGTGAACATCGAAATGGTACCTCACTAGTATTCACCTCACTCTGAGCCTTTATATACCCTCTGTGTCCATGTATTGTTTGTAATGGCTTGATAAAGCTCCTGGAGAGCGAAACGTTGCCACAATAAATGTCACATTAGTTGCATTTGTGTCCTTTTACTTTACATATTGTCGGTAATTCTACCAACTTTATTACAATCAATGATCTTGATGAAGGAATTACTAGTGATATGAGCAAATTCGCCGATGACACGAAGATAGGTAGGATAATTGATTCAAACGTAGATGTTAGGGAAATTCAGGAGGATTTAGACAAACTCTACTCTTGGTCAGAAAAGTGGCAGATGCAGTTCATTGTAGATAAATGCAAGGTTCTGAAGCTCGGGAGTGTCCATAACCCTAGCACTTATAAGTTAAATAATGTAGAACTTAACCATACAGATTGCGAAAAGGACTTGGGGGTTATGGTAAGCAGCAACCTTAAACCAAGACAGCAATGCCTAAGCGTACGTAATAAGGCAAATAGATTACTGGGATTTATATCAAGAAGTGTAAGCAACAGAAGTCCAGAGGTCATACTGCAGCTTTATACATCATTAGTAAGGCCTCACCTAGATTATGCAGTTCAATTCTGGTCTCCATATTACAGAATGGACATAAATTCGTTAGAAAACATTCAGCGTAGGATGACTAAATTAATACATAGCATTAGAAATCTTCCTTATGAAGAAAGATTGAAGACTCTTAAGTTACATTCACTTGTTAGACGAAGAATGAGGGGAGACCTGATCGAAGTGTATAAGTGGAAGATAGGTATTAATAAAGGGGATATTAACAAGGTCTTGAGAATATCTCTCCAAGAGAGAACCCGCAGTAATGGATTTAAATTAGATAAGTTTAGATTTAGAAAGGACATAGGAAAGTATTGGTTTGGAAATAGGGTAGTAGGTGAGTGGAACAGTCTACCTAGTTGGGTTATTGAGGCTAGGACTTTGGGTAGTTTCAAATTTAGGTTGGATAAATACATGAGTGGGATGGGTTGGATTTGAGTGGGACTTTCACATCAGAGCTTATTTCTTGGGTAGCATTGAAAATTGGGTTGGTCAAATGTTTGTTAGTGGGATGAATTGTAAAGGACCTGCCTAGTATGGGCCAACAGGCCTGCTGCAGTGTTCCTCCTTTCTTATGTTCTTATGTTCTTATGTATCAACTTGTACCAGTCAGCTGGCATAAAATAAACAATAGGAGAAAAGTGTACTTTGAGCCCGGCCATGGGCCAGGCTCTAGAGTAGAAAAACTCTTGGAACTCATGAAAGGTATATCAAAGGTTATTTGTATCAGGTGTGAAAGACCTGCGATTTCGTTCTTACATGCTGTAAATTACATTACAAGAAAAACTGTGTTTTTTCATAT
Organism: Cherax quadricarinatus; assembly: GCF_038502225.1. Taxonomy (NCBI): domain Eukaryota; kingdom Metazoa; phylum Arthropoda; class Malacostraca; order Decapoda; family Parastacidae; genus Cherax; species Cherax quadricarinatus. The sequence continues at coordinate 25,686,914 of NC_091305.1, forward strand.
TGTGTTTATATTACGAGTTTTTAACAGTAGTAAAGAAAACACGACCTTCCCAGAAAAACCTTATATGTGTGTGTGTGTGTGTGTACTCACCTAATTGTACTCACCTGATTGTGGTTGCAGGGGTCGAGACTCAGCTCCTGGCCCCGCCTCTTCACTGATCGCTAATGGATCCTCTCTCTCTCTGCTTCCTGAGCTTTGTCATACCTATTCTTAAAACTATGTATGGTTCCTGCCTCCACTACACTTGCTAGGCTATTCCACTTGCTGACAACTCTATGACTGAAGAAATACTTCCTAACGTCCCTGTGACTCGTCTGAGTCTTCAGCTTCCAGTTGTAGCCCCTTGTCCCTGTGTCCCCTCTCTGGAACATCCTATCTCTGTCCACCTTGTCTATTCCCCGCAGTATCTTGTATGTCGTTATCATGTCTCCCCTGACCCTTCTGTCCTCCAGTGTCGTCAGTTCGATTTCCCTTAACCTTTCCTCGTACGACATTCCCTTGAGCTCTGGGACTAGCCTTGTTGCAAACCTTTGTACTTTCTCTAACTTCTTGACGTGCTTGACCAGGTGTGGGTTCCAGACTGGTGCTGCATACTCCAGTATGGGCCTAACATACACAGTGTACAGTGTCTTGAACGATTCCTTATTAAGGTATCGGAACGCTATTCTCAGGTTTGCCAGGCACCCGTATGCTGCAGCAGTTATTTGGTTGATGTGTGCCTCCGGTGACGTGCTCGGTGTTATGGTCACCCCAAGGTCTTTCTCCCTGAGTGAGGTCTGTAGTCTTTGTCCACCTAGCCTATACTCTGCGGTCTTCTTTGCCCCTCCCCAATCTTCATGACTTTGTATTTGGCAAGGTTGAATTCGAGAAGCCAGTTTCTGGACCACATGTTCAGCCTGTCCAGGTCTCTTTGCAGTCCTGCCTCATCCTCATCCGATTTAATTCTTCTCATCAACTTCACATCATCTGGGAATAGGGGCACTTCAGAGTCTCTTCCATCATGTCGTTCGCATATATCAAAAATAGCACTGGTCCTAGAACTGACCCCTGTGGGACCCCGCTCGTCACAGGCGCCCACTGTGATACCTCTTCACGTACCATGACTCGTTGTTGCCTCCCTGTCAGGTATTCCCTGATCCATTGCAGTGCCCTCCCTGTTATATGCACCTGATCCTCCAGCTTCTGCACTAATCTCTTGTGGGGAACTGTGTGAAAGGCCTTCCTGCAGTCTAGGAAAACGCAATCAACCCACCCCTCTCTCTCGTGTCTTACTTCTGTTACCTTGTCATAAAACTCCAGGAGGTTTGTGACACAGGATTTGCCTTCCATGAACCCATGCTGGTTTTCATTTATAATTTTGTTCCGTTCCAGGTGTTCCACCACTCTCCTCCTGATAATCTTCTCCATGACTTTGCACACAATACATGTCAGAGTCACAGGTCTATAGTTTAGTGCCTCATTTCTGTTTCCTTTCTTAAATATGGGGACTACATTTGCTGTCTTCCATTTCTCAGGCAGTTGCCCAGTTTCAAGGGATGTTGTTAGGTAAGACACATATGCAACAGTTAGGTATCTTTATTTCGAAACGTTTCGCCTACACAGTAGGCTTCTTCAGTCGAGTACAGAAAAGTTGATAGAAGCAGAAGAGACTTGAAGACGATGTAATCAGTCCATCACCCTTAAAGTTTTGAGGTGGTCAGTCCTTCAGTCTGAAGAAGAGCATTGTTCCAAAGTCTGAAACAATGGAACAATGCTCTTCTCCAGACTGAGGGACTGACCACCTCAAAACTTTAAGGGTAATGGACTGATTACATTGTCTTCAAGTCTCTTCTGCTTCTATCAACTTTTCTGTACTTGACTGAAGAAGCCTACAGTGTAGGCGAAACGTTTCGAAATAAAGATACCTAACTGTTGCATATGTGTCTTACCTAACATCCTGTCGGTATTGTATACCACCTTAATGTTCAAGGGATGTGTTGAAGATTATGGTTAGGGGCACGCACAACATCTCTGCTCCTTCTCTAAGGACCCATGGGGAGATGTCCGGTCCCATCGCCTTTGAGGTATCAAGGTCACTTAGCAGCTTCTGCACCTCCTCCTCGGTTGTTCGTATGTCATACAACACTTGTTGGTATATTCCCTCTTGATGTTCCCTTCTGTGCTGTCTTCCCAAAGTTCTTCCTGTCTCTACTGTAAAAACTTCCTTAAATCTCCTGTTTAGCTCCTCACATACCTCCTGATCATTTCTTGTGAGTTCTCCACCTTCTGTCCTCAATCTAATCACCTGTTCTTTGACTGTTGTCTTCCTCCTGATGTGGCTATACAACAGTTTCGGGTCAGTCTTGATTTTCGATGCTATGTTATTTTCATACTGTTGCTGGGCCTCCCTCCTTACCTGTGCATACTCATTCCTGGCTCTGCGACTGATCTCTTTATTTTCATGTGTTCTCTGCCTTCTGTACTTTTTCCATTCTCTGTTGCACTTTGTTTTTGCCTCCTTACACCGTCGGGTAAACCAGGGGCTCGTTCTGGTCTTCCCATTGTTTCTGTTGCCCTTCGGAATAAACCTTTCCACTTCCTCCTTGCATTTTGTTGTTACATATTCCATCATTTCGTTTACTGGCTTTCCTGCCAGTTCTCTGTCCCAGGGAACCTCCTGCAGGAAGTTCGTCAACCCTATGTAGTCCCCTCTTTTATAGTCAGGCTTTTCCCATTCAACTCCTGTTACTCTCTCCACTTGCAACTCTACTATGTATTCAGAGCACAGAACCACGTGGTCGCTAGCTCCTAGGGGACTCTCATATGTGATGTCCTCAATGTCTGAACTGCCCAGGGTGAACACAAGGTCCAATCTTGCTGGTTCATCCTCCCCTCTCACTCTGGTAGTGTCCTTAACATGTTGGTGCATGAGGTTTTCCAGCACCACATCCAACATCTTGGCACTCCATGTTTTGGGACCCCCATGTGGCTCCAGGTTTTCCCAGTCAATCTCCCTGTGGTTGAAATCCCCCATAACCAGCAACTTTGCTCTGCTGGAGTGAGCTCTTCTTGCCACCTCAGCAAGTGTGTCCACCATTGCTCTGTTTCTCTCTTCATATTCCTCTCTTGGCCTCCTGCAGGTCTGAGGTGGATTATACATCACTGCAATTGACCACCTTGTGCTCCCCAGACTGAAGTGTACCTACTAAGTAGTCTGTTTCTCCCGTCTCATCTATGCCTCCCATTTTCTCGAATTTCCATCTGTTTTTTACGAGCAAAGCAACCCCTCCTCCCCCTCTTCCCCTTCTATCTTTCCTCATGATCTGGTATCCTGGTGGGAGGATTGCATCTGTTACTGTCTCCGTGAGTTTTGTTTCTGTAACTGCTATGATGTCTGGGGACTTCTCATTGATTCTTTCTTGCAGTTCCTCATGTTTATTCGTTAATCCATCCGCATTTGTGTACCAAACCTTCAACTTCTGTTCTAATACTGTAACTGTAGTGCGGAGGGGGGGGGGGAACAGAGGGGTCGGTGTGTGATGGTTGGTTTGGATTGTTCAGTTGCCTTGGGGGTGTCGTGGCTGGAGTCCTTCTGCAGGTGTTTCTGGGGGTGTGCTTGTCCTTCCACTTGTTCCTGGGTTATTCTGCTCTCCTTTTTCATTTCCTCCCATTCCTCCTTTCGTTTTTGCACTCTCTCTTTCAGTATCATCCTTTCCTCCTGTGTTCTGTCTCTATCGAGGTACACACTCGTGAACTCCTGTTTGCCTCTCAGCCGTGCTTTCTCCTGCAGGATCATGGTTCGGGTTGATTCTGTGTGTGTGTGTGTGTGTGTGTGTGTGTGTGTGACAACGTGTCGTTCTGTGTAGAACTTTATCATGTATTTACTTGATAAAACTCTACGTAGGACCTACCTAGTATGGGCCAGTAGGCCTACTTTAGTGTTCCTCTGTTCTTATGAACTCACGTACACACAGCGAAAACTAGTAAAAGCTTTCCTCAGTAACAATTTTTTTTATTCTTTTGCTTCGCCTGGTGTCAGACCGGGCCGCGGGGGCGTTGACCCCCGGAAACCTCTCCAGGTAAACTCTCCATGTATCTGTTGTCGACAGTAAACTATTTGTGTCTTACCTGCTGTTTATGTGTCACAGTTACACAAAACTTTCAAAGAAAAAAAAATCTACTCTCTGAATAAATTGATGCTGTTTTTTTTCCATCTTGGTTTAACAGTACGTGTTGACGGGTTTTTTCGGGCTCTTAGTTTTCATTGTTTTTTTTTTTAGTGTATGTGTGTGTGTGCGTTTGGTTTATTTTTTTTTCTATAAATAACATGGGTAACTGCGTCACTGTGAATAAGCCGGAAATGAGAGAAATTTTGGTTTCTTGTTGACAGTGCCTCTGTGAACCAAGAGCCTCAGGAACATTATCAGATGATAACAGTCCCTGATGGGCGAAACGTTTTCTCGGTAAAGTGCTTGAGGCCGGCTAGAGACAGAAGTAAAGGTGATCCCACACAGCTCGATCAATGAATTTCACATTTAAGAGATAATTATAATTGTGGATGTGCTTTAGACCCGTAAGGGCCACACAACCCCTAAGGAATGGAAGGCAATTTTGATCCGAGAAAGGTGAGGGTGGGTCCAATGTCAAGGCTGGAGATCCCCCTCACCAGCATCAAAGTACTCCCCCTAGAAGGGGGACGGTGGATGGTGTTATTACGTTCAGTGGGAGGAAGGTATGTGCAACACCTGAAGGAACACTGCAGAAGGCCTACTGGCCCATACAGGGCAAGTCTTTATCAAAACCACCGCCACCGAAAGCTACCCAAGAATATACTCCCGTACCCACGACACCAGTCACACACGGCCCCTCCCACGCATATCTTTATTCTAAAGACGTTTCGCCAACTGTCTACTGTTTCAGCGCCTAGTCTGAGGGACTGACCTCCTCATCTTCTACTGACTCATTAAGTTCTGTTATGACTTGAACGTCTTCGAAATCAAGATACACAGGTGTAGTACATTGGTACTGTATACCATTATTATAACGGGGGGGGGGGGGGTAAACCAGTATTGGTTATACACCGCTTGAGGGGGGAATGGAAGGCTATCAGATTAGAGACAGGGAAGGGGAGGTCAAGTTCAGTTCCTTGAATCAAGAACCCTAGCGTCACGAAGCCTCCCTTGAGAGGATGAGACTCTTAATGCTTTATTCCCCTTAATGACACATCATTCTCATTCATGTTATTAACATGTATCAACTACGTAATCTTGTCGGGTTTAACGCTAAACATTCCTACCATAAATTAAAAAAAAAACGCAAATTGCTGTTGGATAAAAGCCTTATTTATCTTGTCTGGCTCCTTCATTTTATTCTCTTATCGTCTCTTCCTGCTCGTTCCATTTATTGAAAGTCACTTACTGGCTGTTTCATCACTGACACTCGAGGTGTTATGATGGGTGGAGGTGTAAGGCAAAGAAGGTGGGGTGGTGGCAGGGCAATACGAGCCTTGTGTGAGGAGGCTGGAAAGCGGATATTACTTGGTGTGTGAGGGCAAGAGCGGGTCATCATGGGTAAATAGGTGGTGTAGTGTCCTTGAGGTTGAAATAGATGATGCGTGGAGGTTCTGGTGGTGGTGGTGGGTAGGGGAAGGCGTTTATGGTGGCCGGGAGGAGAGGGGGAAGTGCTAGTAGTGGGGAGGAGAGGTGGAGGTGCTGGTAGAAGGAAGGGAAGGTGGAGGTTCAGTGAACGAGAGGTGGTGCTGGGAAGGGGAGATGGAGGTGGAGGTGTACTCACCTATTTGTGGTTTCAGGGGTCGATTCATAGCTCCTGGCCCCGCCTTTTCACTGTTTGCTACTAGGTCCTCTCCCCCCCTGCTCCATGAGCTTTATCGAACCTCATCTTAAACTATGTATGGTTCCTGCCTCCACTACGTCACTTTCTAGGCTGTTCCACTTCCTGACAACTCTGACTGAATACTTCCTAACAGGTGTGTGTGTGTGTGTGTATGTGTGTATGTGTATGTGTGTGTGTGTGCGTGCGCGCGTGTGTGGTGGGTTATATACCCGCAGGCTTCATCAATCCTGCCAACGGTTGTGGGCCTTCAGAAGAATATTAACTCCCTGCCTGCTTCTCTCTTTCTTTCTCTCTGTATGTCTGCATCTCTCTCTCTCTCTCTCACGGTGCAGCTGTACCTGTAACTGTACTGTCTGAGACGGGAATTTAACTTTATTGCTGCTTATTATCTGAGTGTTACAATTTTTTAATTATTTATCCTCTAGAAAACTTTAGTTTGTAGTTCCAAAGTGAGAGAGAGAGAGAGAGAGAGAGAGAGAGAGAGAGAGAGAGAGAGAGACTGCATATAGATCACCACGGTCATTGCTTTTCTCGTGTAACTACTAAAACGTACAAGATAGTGTGACCTCAGAGTCGCCTGGAGCCTCGTATCTCATTACTCCTCGTTCCTCCTTCCCACAGACATCTCACTACTACTCGTTCCTCCTTCCCACAGACATCTCACTACTCGTTCCTCCTTCCCACAGACGGCCTCACCGACTGCTCTGACTCAGAGTGCTGCTCTATGGATGCTTGTACCGACCACGTGATGTGCATGGTGTCCAGCGACCCCGTGGAGGTGCTCCTGCGCAAGCAGCCGCCCGCTGTCACCGCCTCCTTCTACCAGCGCGTCAAGTTCATCATCGAGGACTCCAGCGTGCAGAGTTTCGCCCAGAAAGACGAGTACACCGAAAGGTAATGTGGGAGTAGTTATGTCACCTCGTTACCGGTGTTGTTGTTGGTGTTCCGCAGTAGCCCCTTGTGGTAGTTGA